>NW_028318511.1:8785156-9085625 GCF_062004578.1 Staurois parvus
AGGGTGCCAACAATTTCGGCCATGACTGTATATATATATATATATAGACAAATATCTAGTGACAATGGATGCTTTTTAACTCTAGACCTTGAGGAAGAGCCAAAACACAACATGTGATATATGGAGAAATCAAAAGAACTTGGAGGCAGACTGCTCTGGTTCATTAAGTTTTTTTTCATATTGACATTGATATGCTTCTTATCCTCATATGTCAGCAATACAAATCTAAAATTCAACAATGTATATAAACATTTCTTTTATATCTTAGGAAACCTACCATGAGTAAATTCAAGGCTGTCGCTGATAATCTTCATTTTAAAATACTTATTGTCCGGCTTTCATGTTGACCCTTGAAATCCTATTCTGCCTGTGTCACTTAACAGGATCAAGAATGCAGATCAAAGGGTTTAACTTTACTCTGACTTCACTTCTGCATGCTTCTTCATCAGAACTCAAAAAGTATTAAAATCTGAAACATCAGCATGGCGGCCAGGTAGTTATCATTTTCAGAAGCAGGTCAGCAATGGCTGCCTGGCATGTCTCTTGTGACAGTTTTTTAAAGGATAAGCTCACCTTTAAAAAAAAAATACACACTGTTTTGGAGGTAAAAAATGTGCATTTATTTATTTATTTTTTTACTTGGAGCCTGCAAAGCATTGCACCTGTGATCAGCAGATCATGGGTGCCATGCAGGACTCCTGCAGACTTGTCAGTGCATTTGCTTGTACCTCGTACGGCCAGGCAGATACAGACTCACAGGAAGAGACAATGAATTACCACAGCACTCAACAGCGCCGTAGTAGGTCATTAACAACAAGCCGACAGCCTCAAAGGCTGTTGGTACTTGTAGTCCCCAATTCACAGAACTCTTTTAAAAAATAGTGACAGCTAGCGGGGAGAGAAGATCCCTTGCTAGCTGTCATTAGATGCAGTGGAGCGGACAGTGGCTGCAGGAGTAGGAGCATGTTGCATGCTCCACCCTAAAAAAGGGTGGAACATGCAACGTGTTCCTAAAAGTGAACTTATCCTTCAAATCTTATTTGACTACACTATATTTGACTATACTACATTATATCTGTATTGCCACAAAGAACCAGTAGGTGGTGCCAAAAGGCCAAGGCAACTTCATGGATCAGGAAGCCCAACTTCAACAATCACTCTTCACATCCAATACTTGTAGTCAAAGAAAAAAGGAAGAAAATGACCAGACAGTATATCAATTGATTTATATTAATTATGTGGATGACTTTGACAGATGTTTAATATATTCATGTTTTTATATAAATAATGTTTCTTTCTTTCTTTTACTTCTTGCTCTTGAACACTTCACTTTGCGGAACATTAATAAAGTGGCAAATGTCATCAGTTCACATTTACTGGAGGCATTTGCCCTATTTATAAAGTTTTTTTGACTAGCCAGATTTGTCTGTACATTCCTCATTGTCAAGTGACAACTTGTGCAAACATCTGTTTGTAGTGGAAAGATGCTATCTTACATTCTCTGCACTAAAAAAAAGAGATGACTCAATGTGAAGACCAGTCTTGAACCGGTGTTTTTACATGCGCCATGAACTTGCAGCCCCCATGCCCATAATTACTAGAGGGGTGCTTTGAGACACCCCTACCCCCGCTCCCAAAAAAGGGTAATTTTTGCTAAGCACATGCAGTGGCCAGGAGGGGGAGCAGGGGCGGGGAGAATGGATTGCTGTATGTGCAACCTATCAGCTCTCTCCAGGCTGTAAAATATGCCTGGAGTCACTAGATTGTTATGGTGTCAGAACACACAGAAACCTTCATCTCATGCATGGAGGCTCACCCATTACTTTTCTCATTGAAACGAGAAGGAAGTGTTTGCTTATTTCTCTATCGCTTCTGCATTGTTTGCCAAGTCACAAGGTAGAGTGATGGAAATGACTTATCACTTGTCATTCCTGGAAACACATCTGCCCCGTCTATGGCATTTCTAAGGTTCCAACTACTCATAAGACTTTAAATGATAATTGTGATATTCATTTAGCCTTTAGTTGTCACTGGCTTCATTGCCAGCCTATGGAGTTGGGGTAGCTAGGACCGAATGCATGCACCTTGTTTGTCAGCAGTTTGCAATCTGTTACCTCTCTGCCTATTATAATAAAAGTAAACCTGTACTGACTGTATATACCCAAACACAAGCTCACAGGGACAATGTATAGCATGCACCCTATGCAGGACCATTTAACTGCTTCTATTTAATGCCATCTCCCACAGTCACTAATACTTCTTTACCCTTTATTTCCCCGATGCTCTGTTCTCTTTCAGAAGTAAGGAAAAGAACCCTGTACAAGTTCCAAGTCCAGACTTCATCAATTCAGTTCTCTTGGGTATAGGGAAGCATGTAGCTCACTTTTCTTCCTCCCAATTGACAGTGCTGCCTCTTGCCAACTGTTTTCTCAGGCACTCAGCACTGTCATTGAAGATGTGCACAATGGAAAAAATGTGTTTTGTTTTGGATTAGTTTGTTAATTTAATACTTTTGTTTCATCCTATTTGTTATGTTAAAATGATACATTTTCAAAATGCGTTTCGTATATACATTATTTTCAAATCGATTCCAATTGAATGTAAGGTATAAAAGTGAAATAAGATGATGATTCCGACTTAGGCTGCTTCATAGAATAGAATAGAAAGGAATAGAATAAAATAAAACAGAACAGAAAAAAAACTGAATAGCACAAAACAGAATAGAATTGAATAGAATAAAAAAGAATAGAACAGAATTGAATAGAATAAAACAGAATAATAGAAAATAAAAGAATAGAATAGAAAATAATAGATAATAGAATTATATTCTAATTTGTTTTATTCCATTCTATTCTTTTCTATTCTTTTCTGTTTTATTATATTCTATAAAGCAGCCTAGGTAGGAATCATCATCTTATTTCATTTTTATACTTTACTGTACGTATTGCAAATTCAGATAATTTATTTGCTGGGCAGAGTGACAGTTTCTCTGCCAAGGGCATCCCCTGATCCCCAAATATTCACATTACTTGTGCTCCCTGGCAGCTCCTTGCTCCTCTACAACTGGTGCTAAAATCAACTGTGTGGCGACCCTGGGGCACAGCCACATGAATCCATTCAGTCTTGTAATGGTACTGACGAGGCTTGGGCACTGTCATATGGGAGCATGTAACTTGCTCACCCATAACAAGAAGTGCCAGTATGCTCGCCAGCTGCGAAGGAGCAAGGAACTGTGAGAGATCGCAGGAAAGGTGAGTGTAAGGGTGTCAGGGTTTCTTTTTGCAAAGACATTGTCACTTCGCTTTAAAGTCAACATGTTTTGCCATGCATGAGCCAAGCACTAGTTAACTTTAACAGTGCTGTTCAGGCAAAGCAAATCAGGTCACCCAGACTTGTTTTCTCATATTCTCAGTTTATTGGCTCCTCACTTTTTCAATAATTTAAAAAACATGGGTTGTTTAAATCTTGTCTAGATTATAAAACAATAAAGTCTCATAATATTGTTATCTATATAGTCTATCAATTATCAGCATCAAAGGTTGACACATTAGTACAAAAATAAACTTTTATTGCATGTTAAATATGGAACAAGACTATAGAGCTGCTACAGCTACATGAGTTACTGTTTGAAAACAGAAAGTACTTCAAATTTACCACTTCCTTTTTTTTCTATAAATATATTTAAATTCTGATTGAAAAGCAAAATGACAAGTGAAAATAGAAAAAGAGGGTAGCATGGTGTAACCTCCATGGCAGTCTGATTACGTAATTATTTTTGAATGTCAAAGCGGTACATTGTTTTGCATGGAAATTTGTTGTTTTAAATTGTAGGCCTGTAATTCTTAGAAATAACTCATTGAACTCTGCCCAAACAAGAGTCTAGTAAACATCCCGCGTATGATACAGTTTGAAACATGAAATCATAAATTATAACATAAATAATTATAAAAAATAATAATATAATAATTATAAATTAAATTATAAATTTAATTCAATAATATAATCAAACCAAAAACACTGAAATTTGAAACAGAGCACAAAGTTCGCACATCACTGAGCTCAGTCGCAGAATCATCGCTGTCGTCACTTTCAGTGTCTGATGACTAATTTCCCCACGAATCATTATCGCTCAATTCTGCAAGTGATTCTGATTTACTATCGCTGTTTTATTGCTGGTCTAAAACAGCTTTTGACCTAAAGGGACGCTTTTTGGACGCCATGAGGAGAAATGGTTTGATACAGTAATGTAATCCTAACAGATTATAATGTATTGTGTGTATGTCATGTTTTTACTTCTTTTAATCTCCCGCCGGTTCCGACCCCTGTGTCGCGATGCTCGCAGGGAAGGGAACCCGGAAGACGGATGCTGGCATCAGCTGGAGGACACAGCGGGAGGACATCCGGGGATCGCAAGACAAGGTAAATTACATTACAGTGTAACCCCGAGGGTGGCTTGGGGTTACCACTTTTGGTACTGAAAATTAACCCGAGCCTCACTAGGGATTACCCTTAGGGAGGTTAATGGTATTATTTTACTCTTGCCCGCTCTAATTTATCACCAAGGTATTTGTCAAGTTTAAAAGCTCAATCACATCACAATGTGCTGTAGTGCTATCCCCGTAAGAGCCACTGAATTTGCTGGTTATTCACCAAACAGCGCAGAGACCATCAATCACGCAAGCAACAGTCCATTCCTGCTGGCTTCAATAAACAGTTTAGAGGTTGTCTTTTTATATTTTATTGTTTGTAGAATTTGAAATGGGAGAGGGGTTTGGGGCATGGGATACTCCAAATATTTGTAACACATAGCAATTGGAGGACACTCTTTTCTTTGAATGTGCACTAGTGCTGAACAGTCTAACGCCCCCTCCTCCTTACAGCTGAAGGCCATGAGGGCCATTCTGGAGTAGGCTATCACTTCACAGCTGAAGGCCATGAAGTTCTTTAGCATACAATCTCTTCCTTAATAGATAAGTTCACTTTTTTCATTTTTTTTCTTTTTTGGAACCTAGAAAGCATCACACCAGTGATCAGCAGATGGTGTCATGCAGAATTCCTGCAAACCTGTCAGTGTATTGCATACGAGCATGCAGATACAGTCTGACAGGAAGACTCAATGAACTACCACAGCACTCAACAGCACCGTGATAGTTATTTGAGAGCTACAAGCTGACAGCCGCAAGAACTGTTGGGACTTGTATTTCATTCATTCACAGAGCTTGGTGTGGGCGGAGCCCCATATGGCCGCGTTGTTATACAAAAAAGTTACAGCTACTATGGGGAACTTCTCCCTGTAGTGCTGTCACAGGGAGAGAGGACAGCGGGTGACAGCTGCAGCAGTGGGGAAAAAAACGGGTGGAACATGTAACATGTACCCAAAGGTGAACGTATTGTTTAAACAGTGAAGAATATCAGACAGTCTGAGCCCTCACAGCTGGGGACCATGAGCCAAATCTCTGACATATAATCATCTCCTTAGTATTTACTGAATACTGAGCACTCTAAAGCCTCACAGCTGAGGGTCACGGGGTAAGTCTTTGGATGTCTGGTTACCTGGAACTAAGCCTGTAACTGGTAGCTAGAGCAGATTCCAAACACACAGTCTCAAGGATCAAGGACAGCTGCCGGCTCCCAGCTTTGCCAGACACACCCCAGTGAATAAGATGGTATCTCTCAGGAACTGTCCATTTACCCCTGGAGCTTCTGAGGCCTCCTAGAGCAACAACACTGTCCATGGGCTGCTCAACAACAACAGCCCTAGACCACTGGAACCCTCCAGGAGAAAAGGAAACCTGCTCTTCAATGTCTCATATGATTTATCTCCATTCAAGCCCCCTACTGGACACACCTCTCCAGAGATTGGCTGGAACCTGATAACTATTCATGCTGGTTGATTTGAATCTCTCAACCTAAGCTCTGGAAACCTTTTCCAGATGCAGAGGGAAGCATTCAGATTTCCAGCCTGTGAGACCCTGATAGGGCCACAATAAACAATCAGTGTTCCCTAGATTACGGAAGGAGCCAAAAAATAGATTTGCTTAGCATATTATGCTAGGAGGGTGCTACAGTGCATTATGATGAATGTTGTGGTCAGTTGCCATTTAGAATTAATTGCACCATATAGGGACACACCATCCTTCCTGGAATCCTTCCTCTTGGGTGAAGACTGGCCAGGCTGTATTCCACCCTCTGAGACAGCCGCTGCCAGCACACTCAAGACCCAGTCTGTTCTACATTGCCAAGACATACTGTGAGTGTTTCCAGTCAGGTGCCTTCCCATCGGGCTGTATCTAAACTGACTTTGACATCAATACAAGTTCTGTTCTCACAACTGGACTCTGTCTACTTACTGCCGCCGCACAGCGCTGCATCAAACAACATATGCAGTGTGCTGCAGAGCACCTGTGCTATAGCGCACTGAAATGCACATGCTCTCTGTGTTGCATTTGAAAATAGAGCAATAGTTTTTTGTGTGTAAAAGTGCATTTACAGCTCATTAAAAATGAATGGGCTGAGTCATGCAACATGCAGGGGGGGGGCCACCATTTAGGCAAACTGAGATGACAGCTTCAGGTGGCACTTGGTGGGGGCAAGACTGAAGTTGGAGTTTCAATACTGGATACTCTGTTCTCACTGCAGCTCAGTAATGTTGCTTTGGTTGCTTGGACACTGGCGCTGCCTGTATTGTAACAATTAATGTGACTCAGCCACCTGCGGCCTAGCAAACAATGATCCTACGTAGCTCAGTTGCCAGCTCTAGCAACCAGTGATGCACAACTACACAGTGTCATTGGTTTCTAGGCCGCAGGTGGCAGAGTCATGGTGTCGGTGGTTACTGTGAGATCAGCAAAAAGGCCACCTCGGGTGGCAATTAACCTAGGCAGGCTCCTGGCAACATGAATCAATGCACAAAAATGCATGCATTGATGCACATCACGTTGTGGTAGAAAGCTGTGCTAGCATTTGAAGACATTAGCAAAGATATCTATAGAGAGATGTATATTGAATATTTGATATATTGTTCAGTGACAATGTCCTGAAAAGTAATGATAATATGTTTCTATTACTCACCTCCATTTCACAGTTAAAGAAGTGAATGTCAGGCTTGGTCTGATCTGGTTCCTGACATACTAGAAGGAGAATGTGTGGATAGCGATGTGGACCTTGTAAACTCTGGCAGTGATGTACAATGGACAGTGGGAAATTCTCCAACTCTTCCTAATATAGAAAAGAAATAATTGTCAATCTGTGTTGTAGTACTGATCATTCTCCTTGATTGTTTATGTATGATTTATCTTTGCCTTTATGTCTTGTGCACATTCTTAGCCTTTGCTATACAGCCATAAATGCATATGGTTATCTACAGTCAACAAGCAAAGCTAAAGTCCCACTAATACAGATGTGTCATCACACAAGTTCAGCTTGTTTTCATTGGAAGCTTTTATATGCACACCTACAAACACTTCCAGGCCTGCCAGTGAAAGTCCCACTTAGACCTCCTTCAGCTTGAGTCAGTGCTCAGTTACAGTTATGCCAACATTAGGTGTGGTTATCAGGTGCTATCAATACTATTTGATGCTCTATATCACACTATACCTGTGTGCCAGAGTCCAGAAGGCTGATGGAATTGCTCATAACCTGGAAAACCATTTCCTGGGCCCAGATCTTATCCTTGGATTCTAGTTGCATCAGCCGTTTGATGGCTTCATCCACTGTACCCAGAGCATCACTTTTATCCATCAAAAATGTAGCCAGATGCTAGAAAAACAGAAATAAAATAGCTTAGTGTCTTAAATATTAAAGATAAAGATTTCAAGGTGGATTTCTAATGTTTACATTAAGAATGTTATAAGGGGACTATAATTTTTTTCCTCACGTAGTTTTGCCAGCTAGTTTTTTCGCACTGTAGTCCCAAGTCTGTGGACTTGGGGCTGGGGATTTCATTGCTGAAAACAATTTTGATCTAAAATATGTACACTCATTCTTCTGACTGTGTCTGATTCTATACCCGGGTTTCTCAACCAGGGTTCCTCCAGAGGATGCTAGGGGTTTCTTGAGCAGCGAGCAGTTTTTGCTTCTCATATCCGTTCCCACCGATACCATTGATCTTTGTAGCTATCTGTAAGGGGTTAATTCTTCCCAATGACCAAAGCTGTAAGGAGCATTCTTCCCAATATCCATCACACAGTATCATGAGTTGTAGATATAGTAATTTTTAGCAGGGGTTCCCTGAGACCATAAAGTTATTTCAAGGGTTCCTCTGTGTTGAAAAGGTTGAGAAAGGCTGGTCTATACCCAAAACGTAACCTTATTTTGAAGCTTAACTCCACCCAAAATGTTTGTCTTTAGTTTTGAATAGAGTGGGAAAGAGTAAACATGTCTACAAGATTTTATTTCTGCTTGGGATCCCAATGGAACGTAACGGGAAGTTAGGCTCTAACTCTTCCTTACTCTATACAAACAAAATATTATGTTTTGGTTGGTGTTGGGCTTTAATATAACAAAAAAATGTAACCCTTAATACTTAAACCTCCCCTTCTTCCTAAAAAAACCTTTAAAAATTAACCTCTTAACCCTTGATCCTAAACCAAACCATAACCTAAACCTTTAACGCACACCCTGACACTAAATGTATCTGTAAAATTGTGCACATAACGAACCAAACTCTTCATAGTGAGATGTGAGAATTTCATGTGGCAAGAAAAAAAAAATTCCCTGGTGGTTTACAGAAAACAAAATGAGTGGCCAAGGGCTGAATGTGGCCAACCAGTGCTACCTCTGTAGCCATTTTTTTTTGTGTGGACGTGCTACAAGTAAGACAAAAGAAATTCAATATTTTTTTGCCTTTTCTTTCTTTTAAGCCGTGCGTGTCCGTGTCTGTGTTGATTGTCGAGCAGCCTAGTGCTAGGAAAGAACCCAGGGTTGTGCTTTCAAAATCATAATATGAATGTTTCCATTATTGCACAAAACTCTCTAACTTATCTACAGCTTATTAATAAAGCAAAAACTGTCATTAAAATATAGCAATTATTCCTATATCCTAGGAGGCACAACTAGGTATAATGGTTAGAGAAGCTGAACACATGAAGGCCTAAACTTTAGTCACATTTTTAGTATTCTGTACCATGTGATTAGTAGCTGATCCTCCCTGATTCAGCAGTATGCTATTTGCTTATGGGTTTCATTCTATTGCATACTCTCTTCCATCGAAATTGCTTGTAAATTCATTCTGCGCTCATGGGGCAACACCAAATACATTCTCTGCAGATTGAATGTGCAAAAATACTGCATTATGACTACTAGATAACAAGCAACCGTATTTCCTATGGTACGCAGTACCATCTGATGTGGCATTTTCCTCATTTTCATATACAATCTACAAAGAGTATAGCCTGAGAACATTCGATTTTGCCCAATTGGCACAGAGTGAATTTACATGCAGTTTTGATGGACAAACAGCTATGCACATTTTTTCATAAATACACCCCTATGTAAAATGTTAGGCAGAATTTCCTTCACAAGCAAAGTTGGTATTAAACTTGAATATAATGCAGAATAAATGCAGTCTGGCTTAGTACACCAGAACAAATGCAGTAGCATAACCAAACACACAGTAACACAGTCTGTACTTATAAAAATAGTTAGGATGCTTTTGTTTAACTCAAATGTAACCACTTGCCCTCCAGAGGATTTACCCCCCTTCCTGACCAGGCCATTATTTGCACTACGGCGCTGCTTTACTTTAACTGACAATTGCGCAGTCATGCAACGCTGGACCCAAATGAAATTTACGTCCTTTTTTTCCCACAAATTGAGCTTTCTTTCGGTGGTATTTGATCGTCTGTGCGTTTTTTATTTTTTGCACTATAAACAAAAAAAGGCAGACAATTTTGAAAAAAAAACAATATTTTTGATTTTTTGCTATTAAACATGTCCAGTAAAAAAATTTTAAAAAAATCAAATTTAGTCATAAATTTAGGCCAAAATGTATTCTGCTATGTCTCTTTGCTAAAAAAAAATCCCAACACGTATAAATTAATTGTTTTACGTGAAAGTCATAGTGTTTACAAATGGCGGTATATAAACTGGAATTTCTTTTTTTAATTTTTACTAGTAATGGTGGCAATCAGTGACTTATAGCGGGACTGCGGCGGGCATTCTGACACTGGGGGCAACTGACATCCCCAGTGACACCAAGACAGTGATCAGTGCTAAAAAACACCCACTGACACTGTACTAATGACACTGGAAGAGGTTAACATGAGGGGCAATCAAAGGGTTAACTGAGTGCTGCGTGTGTTTTACTATGAGGCCTTGTGTTTGTGCTTCACTGTAAGCACACTCCTTTCTATGGTTGTGCACAGCCATGCAAAGCAGTGTGCACAAGCTGACAGTTAGATCCTCTGCAATCACCAGGCGCAGCGAGTAATCACCGGCCAGAACCCAGTGACTGACAGCAGTGAAAGGCGCCTCGCATGTGCCCTTACCCAGAAATGCAAAATCACGTATATATACACGTGATTTAACGCACCCATGCCGCCCTGTAGCAGTATTTCTGCTATAGGGCGGACGGGAAGCGGTTAAATTGCTAGTTGCCCATTTTTTACTTCAGTACTTTCTAAAACGCTGGCCTGGAATAAATGGGGATGGGAAAGTCAGTACTTCTAATCTGTATACTTGTTGCAAGTCAGTGTCTCAGAAAGTACTGAAGCTACTGGATTAGTATGACAGCCAGGAATGATTATGTTGTGAAGGTTAGGTTAGCAATGGTAGCCTGCACACAGGTTACTGCAGGGCAGAGCTCTAAGTTGTTTCAAGAGGTAAAGTAGAATGTTCTAATTACTGGCAGAATGACATAGCCATTGAAAGGAATTGCATTCTCCATTAGAGAACTGTATACCCCGATTACACATCCTGCAAAGTCCCCCAGAACTATCTAGATCTAGATAGCTCCAAGAGTAAGGCCAGGCACTGCACATGTCCTTCAACAGGCTATCACATACTTTATACCAAATGCAGCAAAGTTCCCTTGCAGCAAGCACAAAAAAATCCACATTCAAATTGGACACGTTTAACCATTCTAAAGGTTGAAAGTGTGTGCCGCTTGACAAACCATATCATGCATGCAAAGAATACAAGCAATCAATGACTAAATACCTGCTTAAAATGTATAGGAACTGTTCTACTGCCATGTCTCTTTTCTGCCGATTGGACTGCCAGTCAGCATCATCACACTGGTGATGTCTACTCTGAGCTTCCTCCCTCTTGTAAGCCCACTTATTTTCTGCTCCCCACAATGAGCTTACAGAGCACTGTCTGATTTCAACTTTCAGCTGGTATATGGCAGCTATAAAGACTTATTTTAGGTAATAGTGCTAGCTGATTTAAAAAAATGACTGTACGACTTTTGAAGGACTAAACAGTTGAAATAAACGCATATATAAAATCCAGGAATTGTTTTTACCACCAGGAAAAACAAACCAGGAATTGTTTTTACCATCAAGTCAGTACATTGGAAAATGGTCACCATTTATTTGCTTTGGTTGCTGTGCTTTTTCTGTTGTTTATTGCCTTGATATACAGAAGCTATCCTTTGCTCTTAAAGGGCATGTACAGTATAGTGTTTTTCTTATTGAAAACTAAGTTTAACCCTTTCCTGTTCTGAACACCAGGGGATGGGGAAGAACAGCTGATCTCGTGACCACTGTGATTGACTGTTACAGTGGTCACATGATCAGGAGCCACCGGTCGTTAGGGAACCAATAGCTGTCTTTCACAGCTTGATCTCTGTGCTGGAAGTATGCAGTGAGCTTGCTCTCAGCAAAGAAACATTGGCTGCCCAGTGATACATATGTACAGGGTTTGGGCGTTAAAGCCCACTCTTTTGCTGTTTTGTGTTATGTGGGCAGCAAGATGTTAATGCTGTTTTTACTACTTTGATCAAGTAGGAATTAAATATTACTTATGAAAATTTAATATTTATCACTTTCAATCAGCAGGTGGGGCTACTGACTCCTTTTCAGTATTTACCAGTTTACTTTGATTTTCTGAAGAAGACCTGATTAATATAGTGCTGTACTGCAGCTAGATATATAATAGAAGTAATCTTTCTCATGGGTCCCTTCTATATTTAATATATATATATATATATATATATATATATATATATATATACACAGGGTTGGACAAAATTATGGAGACAGCAGATAAAAGAACAAAATCCTTATCCAATATGGTGTTGGACCGCATTTGACATCCAAGACAGCCTGAATTCTCCTGGGAATTGACAAATATAAGCCTTGAATGTTGAATAATGAAACCTGATACCACATTTTGTGCAAAAATCATTTCAGTTCTCACAGAGGTACCGGAGGCAGAAAACGAGCCTGAACCTTGTTCTCCAAAATTGACCATAGTGGGTCTATGATACTGAGCTCCAGCGACTGTGGCGCCCAGGGAAGGTGTGAGGCTTCATCTGCATGCTCGTCAAACCACAATTTGACAACACCAGTTGTGTGAATTGGAGCATTAGCGTCTTGGTAAATGGCACTGTCTTCGGGAAATAATGTCTGCACCATGGGGTGCACATAGTTGGACAAAAGTTGTACATATTTGCTGGCTACAGAGGCACATAGTGACTCTACCTTTCAAGGTGATGATGGGGACTGCAGAATACCAAGATATGGCTGCCCAAACCATGATTGCACTGCCACCATGTTTTACCAATGACACAAGACAGTCCTGGTTGAAAGCTTGGAATGGTGTTCGTGACACGTAAACATGTCCTTTTGTTGGGAACAGTGTGAAGCTCAAATATTGGACTATATTACAGTCTTCCGTTGATCAATAGTCCACAATTTATGGGTGTTGCACCACTCTCTCCTCTTCAGAGCATTAATATGGGTCACTAGTGGTTTGACAGTTGCAGCTCTCTCGTGAATGTTTTGCTTATGGAGTTCCCTCTGCACAGTTTTTGTGGGCATGGGCTTTATAAGACTGAGACTGGGCTTTGAAGCCACTTTTGCAGCAGTTGTTTTTTATTCTGGGTCACAATCCTGCCTGATGTCCTCTTGTCTCTTTCGGTCAGGTGACCATGTCGACCACTCTTTACTTATCAGACAACGTTTTCCCAGAACCTGTACATGCTGTCATAACCTTTGATACTGTACCTCATGACACAGCAAATAAATTGGCAACTTCAGTTGCAGAGGCACCAGCTAATGGGGCACCAACAATTTGCCCTCTTTGAAGCTCAAAATCCATGTCAGCACACGCAGTGAATGATGAAAATAAGACTTCCCACCTGTTAGCTAGGTGTCTCATCACACAGCGGAAGCTAAAGTATGTTACATCAGTTCCACTTCCAATGCAAAACATGTCGTCACTTTCACACCTGCAAATCATGTAGTGTTTCCATATTTTTGTCCAACCCGTGTATATACAGTATATATATCACAATAAATGTAAAAACTTTATTCATTTGTGAACTTAAAAAAATTTAAATAAAAGTGACCCAAACCATAATGACTCCACATTAAGGAGCACTAACAATTTAGCTTAGTGCCAACAGTTGGGAGAAGCACATGGGAGATTAATAAATGTGATTTTATACTTTTTTGGGGAGTCCACATTTCACGGGCCTATATATATTGTGTATATTACTGTGCAGCAGATATCCACAACTGCTTTGCCAGTTGTGAAATGATGGATTTAACAGGAATGGGCTTGACTTGCTCAAAAATGGCCCCAATGGGAATGGAATGTAGAGAGACTGTAGCCGGGCATCATGTGCCCAGGTTAGAAGGTGCAGCCCATCCCCCTTCCCTAGGTTACATTCCCAGCAAAGTTGCCCCACAATTCTCATTGGGAATGAAAAAAAAATTGCCCTTTTCACTATCACTTATTCATTTTATTATATAATTCACAGTTGCTAAATGACAGGATAACAGCTGGGATATCCATATATTGCTGTCACTTGCCATAAAACAACAAACCAATGTCTTTTGGCTCTGGAATGCCAGGAAAGAGACATGCGTTTGTCCTGCATTGCCTTTAAATCTTAATAATATCAATAACATATTTCCATATATTAAATCATATACAGTATGTCCTTAAGAGCATTGAAGTGGGAGTTTAGGCATTTACTAACTAAGCGTAAACCTGTTCCCACCCCCCATTTTATCTCCTATGCTAATTACCTTGTGAAAGGAAGATGCCTATACTTACCTATTCACAGAGTACTCTGGTCTGATCATGTGATCTCACCAGCACTCTGCTTCATAGATGAGGAGAGAACGCCAACAATGGCAGCAATGCCTGTGCAGTCATGTCACTCATAGGCTTGTTATTGAGCATCTGTAGTCGGCTGTCCCTCCTCTCCCCTGAAGCAGCCCCTGGGAGGCGATCATGTAACCGGACCAGAGCTTTCTGTAAATAGGTAGGTATAAGCATCTTCTTTTTACAGGATAGTTACAACAGGATTTAGAAGTGAGGTGGGAGCAGGTTTAAGCTTAGTTAGTAAATGCCTGGACTACTTTAAAGAGGTAGTTAAGTTCTCTATCTAATTTTTTAAGGGCCCCAGCTGGGTTATGCCATAATGTGCTAGTATGCATTGCATATTAGCACATTATGGAAGACCTACCTGCAAAAGAAACCCTCTAGTGCTGAGGTGTATTCAATCCGGAAGTTCCTGGGTACCCTGGGATCCTCCCTCCAGGTACTGTGCCTTCAGCCACTTGAATGACCGGGCCGCGATGACCTTACTCCCACGTATGCACAAGGGAGTCACATTGCCCCGGCATCAATCGGCTTTAAACGTACCCTGAGCTGCGCATGCGTGGCTCAGTGAACATACGGCTGACAGGCAGGGGGAAGGTTTTTTGACAGAAGAGACCGATATGGTCATAAATACCCTGCCTGTTAGCAAATTTTTAAGAAGCTAACTTTACTGGCGCTTTAAAGAAGGATTTTGTATACATAGTTGTTCAGGTTGAAAAAAGACACAACTCCATCAAGTTCAACCAATAGAAAAAAACCTCAATTTATACAAATTTTTACCCAAAGTTAATCCAGAAAAAGACAAAACCCCCTATGGAGCATGGTCCAATTTGCTCCAGTGCACACCAAACGCCAACGTACACACCAAACCCTCTTCTCTCAAAGCAAATCATATTTACCATTTCTGCTTCATGTGCATCATTCTTTTGATTCTTTCATCTCAACATTTTTAACTAACTTTCTTTTACCACCAAACAACGTTATATTGACAGCTATTTATCATATACAGTAATAAAGTCAGGTTAAATTGCATTGAGAAAAGAAGCTGTAGGTTGACAGATAAATGCGCTCAACTCCACTGTGACTTCTACCCTACTTCCTCTCCGGGTTTTTCTAACATTGAAGAGATTCGCTCCATTTTTGGGGCATGAAAATAGCTTCAAGATCGGAGCTTCAATTTTGCACAAAATTTCAGTTTTAGCTCATAGTGGCCAATCAGAAAAACCTGAGTAGTTCCTATTGACAACAATGCCAATTTTGAATGCATTTTCTTTGCTCCATGTCTTGCAGTCCATAAAATGTATGTTGATCATGCTAATCTTGGTGATTCTTTTACAGTGGCTTAGTGATTAGAACTTCTGCCTTGCAGCAATGGGGTCCTTGGCTTGAGACCCAGTCAGTACATTTGTCCACATTGAATTTGCATGTTCTTCCTGTGCTTGCATGCGTTAACTCCAGGTGCTCTGTTTCCCTCCCACATGCCAAAGACATGCTGGTAGGTTAATTGACTTCTGTTATATTAAGATATTCTAAAGGTGGTGTCTCACCCTTTGCCCCAACAGATAAGGAACCTTAAATCCCAGGGAGAAAAGTGCTATAAAAATGTAAATGAAATGAAAAACAAAAAATCCAAAGGATGCCTGCAGCCTATTCACCTATATCTATGAAGGACAGCTTCCCTTGCGGATAGGAGTGGTGTGGGAGGAGGGCTCCAGGCAAAGCAGAGGCACGGAAGGCTGCTGCAGCTTTACTTTTGGTTGTCAGTTGTGGTTGTCAACATTTATACCTCCACTTACAATACACTAGAGTCCCCATCATATATAAGAAATCCATACAAGATTCAGCTTTTCAGTGCTATTCTAAAATAAAAAATCACTTCTGAGAAACATGGTCTGTATGGAAAAAAAATCACTTAAAATGTCAACAAGTCTGTATTGTATGGTTATACAGCCTTCACTGCAAAGATGAGTAAACTACAGAAGTTGAAAAGATATGTTTTTAAAAATTAACATCCATACTAATAAGAGCCAACTAGTCCTAGGGACAAGCTCCACGTAGGCTTTGCCAAGCAACTCTGGCTTATCTCTTGTCAATTAGTGATGTGAAATATCATCTGAAGTTTGTCGACTTGTCCAGTCAGTTTCTGGTGACCGTTGATCAGATGTGATCATTCTTCATAATCTTGCACTGCTGACTTATTAAGCAACTTTATTGGAATTACTCAGAATAATAGACAACGCATGCAAGCAGACCTTTACAACAGCAGTAGCGCACAAGGAAAACCAACATCACAACCTTTTCTGGGTCTAAATGCTGCCTGTAATCACAATGTTCATAATTCATGATGGAGTCTTTGTATCTTAAATCGAGCTCAATGGCAGTTATATATTCCAGCAGTATCTAACACTGAGCAGTCTTGTCTCAGGATTCGAAGGTCTGTGGGTTCGGTGGAGGTCTAGGGATTATGTTGAGGTTTTGAGGTTAAGGTGAAGCTAAGGGTAATTTGCTTAGTACAAGGGGAGTCAAACCGGGACTTTTGAGTTTATATAATAAAAGAACAAATTTCAAGGAGTGGAAACTACATTTATTTTTTGGCATACTCCCCTGCTACATTTATACACTTATCCCAGCACTTAACTAATGCTTGGAAAGCTTTGAAAGATAAATATTTGTCAGTACACCTGAACCATCCTAGGACAGCCTGCTTCACTTCATCAAGATAGTGTTCACCGTTCCCACAGAAAGGTTAATTTGTTGTGCAATTTCACGACAGGTTGTGTTGAATATCCAGGATCCACATGCTGAATGTTCACAGGAATGACTACTGTGGGCTGGGAAGCACATCACCGACAGACATACGGCCTTCTTTGAAACGTTTACACCATTCAAATGTTTTACTGTGGCTGAGCATCTCATCACCATACTGTGCTTGAAGTCTTCTGTAGATATCCATGGGATTTACACCTTTGTTTACAAGAAACCTCATCACCACACGCTGTGCCATGCACACACTAACATTGTTGTCTGCCATCTTGATTAACGGTCTCTGGACTGGCCTGCGACATGTGTGCAACCTATTAGAAATAGGACATACTTGCCACCACGCTAGCATTCCTAGCGTGCAGTACCACCACGCTAGCATCCCTTTTTATACCTTTAAAAATTAAAAGTCCCGGTTTGACTTGAACGCCCCTCATATTTGCTTTTTGGGTGTAATAAATTAATTTGTTGGATGCTTTAAACGTGTGGAAAATAACACACTGTATATAGGGGAAGGATCAGATAAGATACCATGCAACAGCAAAAATGTGATCTTGAACAGTAAAATTGTTACTGAAAATGTTTGTGCAAAATTGCACCAATACACCAATGTTTAAAAGAAAAAAATGTTTCAGTACAGATCAGGGGCAGACTGACCATTTGGAAATTCGGGCACTGCCCGAGGGCCCGGGGTCAGTAGGGGGCCCCATGAGATGCCCCTGGTACTTTTTTCATAGGCTTTTTTTAGTTTGGGCAAGGACACAGGGGCCCCATGATCCCCTATTGCCTGGGGTCCCCATGAGTTGTCAGTCTGCCCCTGGTACAGATGCACTCTCTGATCACTCACCTGCACATAGCACTATGGCCTTCTTGATGAGCAAAGGCAAAGCTTAGGCATTTCCTAAACTGACTCAATCCTGTAAATCTCCATACAAATAACCTTAGGTAAATCTGTTCCAGAGTAGTCTGGTAGTCATAAAATACAGTATACTCTTACTAGTTATTTAAATATACACAGCCTATACATGCATAAATACCAAGCACAAGCTAACAGTACAGTAAAAAGGTATACTTATAGTTTTATTCATTACAGCTTATGGGGCCTGGGTTTGTGTCAAAATCCAATCAGTCTTATGCAAAATAACTATATAAGTAATGGACAAACTCCCCTCAGTCATTACTAATCAAACTGACTTATGATCCCAAAATAAGGATATTCCAATGATCATCCTTCATAAAAAAATATTAACAAATGCATAAAAATATACAAAAATATGTAAAGAGCAAAAATGAAAGCTGTATCACAGCCAAAGAAAAAAAAAGTTAAACCCAACACAAAAGGTGTAAATAATACCCCAAATCACACATAACACAAAATAAGTTAAGAACAACTTTATGTGTTTTGCAGTGTTATTTACACTTTTTGTGTTAGGTTTAATATATGTTTTTCTTTGTGTGCTACAGCTTTCCCACATCATGCATCAACATAACCATAATATTATTTTTATTTTCAATCCTGTACTATAGAAATAACTGGTAAAGGTCTCATTCACATGGGGCATGCGTACCATATGCCCGTGCAGGGTTGTTTACCTGCACAGGGAGGCACAGGTATTCCATGCATCTTTGTGCAGGCAGTTCCTTTAATGTCTACTGGGACAAAGCTGCTGCTCCCAATGTGACATCTGTGTGGGTGTTAGTGAGTGCGGGTGCATATACCTGAACTCATACTGTCTGCATTCGGGGACACACACCCGCACCCACACGGATGTCATATTGGGAGCAGCAGCTGTGGCTGTGCAGGCACTGTGTCCCAATAGACATCTATGGGACTGCCTACATGGAGATGCACGGAATGCCTGTGCATTCCCATGCTATGCTGGTAAACACGGCCCCTCATGGGTGTACGGTGCAGTATGAATGAGGCCTAGATCTGTTTTTATTTTAATATAAACAACATATTAGGGTATAATTACAGACCACACTTTTTTTGCAGGGTTGTCAAAAGTGAGGTAAAGTTCCATCTTTGGTGGCCTGGCCACCACTCTCTAGAAGGGGTTATTTTCTATCATTCCTAGAGTGGCAGAGGATAGGTCAATTTGATCAGTCTGCTATGCAATGATCAGTCCACTATTCACTATTTTCACTATTCACTATTTTCAGTAAAATACTAGTATAAACACAAATATATTTTCTGCAAACATTTTCAGTTCTGAAAGCTCAAGAACCCTTTACTACATATAATACTAGCCTTTAATGATGTAGCACCTTTTTAATATGTAGCACTACCCCTGTAGGGATCGCTGGTGATAGCTGGTTCTTCCCAATTAGTACTCACAAACACCAGTCCATGCACACTGGCTCCAATAACTCAGTTTACAGAATGTCTTTTTAAGATTTATTACCTAAAGAACTTTAAACAGGAGAGGGGTTGGGGCATGGGATACTGCAAACGCTTTGCACCGTAACAGGAGGACACATCTCTGTGAGCTCCTATGCATTCTGCTCAAAACAGGGCAATGACCAGCACTCTGAGACCCTATGAGAGCCCTCTCAGTCCATAGCTACCTTTATTCCAAAAGCACACAGTCACCCAGGATTACTATTCAGGGTTAACACTCACAAGTCCTAGGACAGCTGAACACCTTCCAACTTCCACCGCACACTTCTCAGTGAGGGAGATGACCCTTCTCCAGACCATGTCCCATAGGATGATGTCCCACAGTCTGCTCCTCAAATAGATTGCTTTAGGCTCTCAACTCGACCACAGCGTAAACCTCTATTGACAGCTACTCAGTCCACAGGCTGCCTCAGAGAGTCAGCAATCCCAGAGGCTTTGAAGGAGATCTCTCGAAACTATTTATCACCTCCCCAGCCACCTTCTGAATACTCCCCTCCATGGATTGGCTAGGGAATGATAAATATTCACGTTGGTCATCAGCTCTATATTCTGTAAATTCTTCCAGAATCAAGAGGGGGGAGCAGTCAAACTCCCAGCCTGTGAAGCCCTGAACAGACCAGAACAAACAAACAATTACTGCTCTCTTGGCTACAAAAGGAGCCAAAAATGAAGTTTGCCTAGCATCCTACGCTAAGAGGGATTTAGTTTATTTTACTTTCTTACATTTGGATTGTTACTTATACAAATGTTATCTGCTTTAAAAAAAAAAATTAGCTTAAAAAAAAACAACATTACAGGGATCCTGTGCACTGAGGAAATGGGGCACGCTAGCATTGCAGAAAGTGAGAAACCAACAAGTACAATTAGACCAACTTACACATGGCCAGAGACTGTCATGTGCATGGTGGTGGATCAGGATAACAATTAGGTCACATTCACTAGCCTTCCTTGTTTAACCTAAATTATCTGGGAAATGGGGCAAGTTCTCCTAGCTTTTAACCACTTGCCCTCCTAAGGATTTACCCCCCTTCCTGACCAGGCCATTTTTTGTGTTACGGCATTGTGTTACTTTAACTGAAAATTGTGTGGTCATACAATGCTGCACCCAATGAAACATACGTCCTTTTTTTCCCACGAATTGAGCTTTCTTTTGGTGGTATATGATCGCCTGTGCGGTTTTTATTTTCCGCACTATAAAAAAAACCCTACAATTTTTAGAAAAAAACAATATTTTTGACTTTTTGCTATTAAACATGTCCAGTATAAAAATGTAAAATATCAAATTTCGTCATAAACTTACACCAAAATGTATTATGCTAATTTTTTTTACTAGTAATGGTGGCGATCAACGACGTATAGCGGGACTGTGGGACTGTGGTGGACATTCTGACTCTGGGGGGAACTGACTTGGTGTCACTGACATCCCCAGTAACACCAATACAGTGATCAGTGCTAAAAAAAAGCACTGACACTGTACTAATGGCACTGGGCAGGAAGGGGTTAATTTGAGGAGTGATCAAAGGGTTAACTGTGTGCAGGGAGTGTTTTTTCTAGGGGCTGTGTCAGTGTGCTTTACTGTAATCATGCTGCTCAGGATGGTTGTGCTATGCACAGCCATCCAGAGCAGTGTGCCCGAGCTGACAGGGAGGAGGATTGTTAGTAAACAAAACAATCCTCCTCCCCATCGGAGAGCTTCGGAAATCACTGGGCGCAAGTGAGTAATTACCAGCCGGGATCTAGTGATTGACAGCCGCGGCCTGGAAATGCAAAATCACGTATTTATGCATAATTTTGCGCACTTTTGCCACCCTGTAGCAGTATTTCTGCTATAGGACGAACGGGAAGTAGTTAAAGATTAAGTAGTTTTGTATTACTGTTTGAATTGGTTGTTTGATTGTGTGTAAGTTTATATTGTAACTCTTTCATGATGGAGAGTAAAACAAATCTTTAACAGAATTTTACAACTTTGACCTGTGTTACTGTATCACTGTTACATATCATTGTAACTACCTGGTGTACCCAGGTGGATTATATTTTCGTTTTTATAGGACAAATTGGGCTTTCATTTGGTGGTAAATGGTAATGGATATCTCCTGATTATAATATATAAAAGGAAAACCAGGGCAAAATAGTAAAAAACATTTTTAAAATGCTGCTATATATTCCTTGCTATTACAGTAACCTACATCTAAAAAACAACCCAAAATAAATTCTCCTGCCCCTGACGATAACAGAAACACCACATATGTATATGTTAGCTGTTGTTTGTACCCCTAGCAGGGCCCAAATTAACACGCAATAACTTGACACCGGCAAAACTTGCTATACACTTTTCTAAGCGTCAGACTTTTTTTCGCCAAAATGCTGCTGGCTTCTAGTGGAGTTAATTTAACATTAGTGTGCATGAAGACTAACTGACACTGATACTAATAGTAGAAAAAAACAAGCTTTTTTTTAACCCTTACTTAAATACAGTAACCCTGACCCTTGACCCTGGCCTTCAACCCTAACTCCCTAATCCAGCTAATTTTATCTTTATTTTTTTAATTACTTTTTTTTTTTGCACACACACTTTTTTGTTTACAATTTTATCCTCTAGCAAGGAGAAAAAAGAGACAACGGGGGCGATTTACTAAAACTGTAGCACACAGAATCTGGAGCAGCTGTGCATGGTGGCCAATCAGCTTCTAACTTCAACTTGTTCAATTATTATTCAGTATTTCTGCTATAGGACGAACGGGAAGTAGTTAAAGATTAAGTAGTTTTGTATTACTGTTTGAATTGGTTGTTTGATTGTGTGTAAGTTTATATTGTAACTCTTTCATTATGGAGAGTAAAACAAATCTTTAACAGAATTTTACAACTTTGACCTGTGTTACTGTATCACTGTTACATATCATTGTAACTACCTGGTGTACCCAGGTGGATTATATTTTCGTTTTTATAGGACAAATTGGGCTTTCATTTGGTGGTAAATGGTAATGGATATCTGATTATAATATATAAAAGGAAAACCAGGGCAAAATAGTAAAAAAAATGTTTAAAATGCTGCTATATATTCCTTGCTATTACAGTAACCTACATCTAAAAAACAACCCAAAATAAATTCTCCTGCCCCTGACGATCACAGAAACACCACATATGTGTATGTTAGCTGTTGTTTCTACCCCTAGCAGGGCCCAAATCAATAATGCACATTTTGCTTTTTTTATAATCCTACCTAAAACACACCGACACCAAAGTAGAGTACACACTATGAGAAAATTGGAAGAACAATTCCATGCGAGGCACGATTGTTCATTTTTCATATAGTGTGTGCACAACTCAAGACACCCGATTCAGACCTTCCAAACAAACATTTCCAAAGGGACAAATGCTAAAATGTTTCTCGTACTAGAACAGAACTATCAATTTTAATTCATTGTGTGCTGTTCTTGTATGGTTTTCATATGAGAAAAATTGGATACGTAAGACTGCGTATGATAAGAAACAATAAACAACAAAAAAAGTCTTTGTCATATGAGAATTTTCGTACAATTAGCACCCTGCTCACTTTTGACCTGCTATGAAACAATTGAGGAAAATCGGATGATCATTTGTACGATTTTCTTATAGTGTGTTCTGGGCTTATGGCCTCATGCACACAGGACGCTTTTGCAGCTGCTTCTAGGGGCATTTGGTGGTTTTTTTTTTACTGCCTCTGAACTCCCCTCCATGTTAGCCTTTTTTTGCCCAAAATGCTGCTGGCTTCTAGTGGAGTTAATTTAACATTAGTGTGCATGAAGACTAACTGACACTGATACTAATAGTAGAAAAAAACAAACTTTTTTTAACCCTGCCTAAAATACAGTAACCCTGACCCTTGACCCTGGCCTTCAACCCTAACTCCCTAAACCAGCTAATTTTAGCTTTATTTTTTTCATTACTTTTTTTTTTTGCACACACTTTTCTGTTTCCAATTATATCCTCTAGCAAGGAGAAAAAAGATACAATGGGGGAGATTTACTTAAACTGTAGCACACAGAATCTGGAGCAGCTGTGCATGGTGGCCAATCAGCTTCTAACTTCAACTTGTTCAATTAAGTTTTGGCAAAAATACGCGGAAGCTGATTGGTTTCCATGCAGAGGTGCACTATATTTTGCACTCTATGGTGTTAGCAAATAACGGTATCTTTTTCTCCATTCAAGAGAAGAAAAAAACCCAACATGGGTGGGCTGTACAATGATTGATAACTGTGATAGTCAAATCAGGTGATTGGGAACTGGTCCTCCCGGTTATTGATCATTAGTACGTGACCCGGAGCTGTCATTGACAGCTTGGTCTCTGTGCTGGGAGAGCACTGTGCAACATGCTATCAGCACAAACACAGTATCGCATATATGTGGCCGCATGGATAAAGACCTATTTCTGTGAGGCCACATATAAACGTATGTTTGGTGGGAAAGGTTAAGTAAATAAAGGGATTATTATTATTATTATTATTATTATACAGTATTTATAAAGCGCCAATAGTTCACTCAGCGCTGTACATTACAAAGGGGGACAGAACATGTGACAGAACAATAACAATACAACGCAAAACATGAGGGGATCGAGAGCCCTGCTCTTTCGAGCTTACAATCTATTATTTCTAAATCCAAATGAAGGGGCCACAGCCTAATTTCCCCACGTTCAGGTCTGCGTGTCTATTTATTTATATAAAACAAACAAAAAAACAGCGAGAGCTCAAGGATCCGATTAGAATCAGCTGCGAATGCACTAAAAAGGAACCCTAAACCTTACACATAATACAAATAGAAAACAGTGCAGCGCTGAAAAATGACAAAACGTTGAAATAAATAATAATAAATTATAATTGATAAATCATTATTCGTGATATAAATATATGTGGATGAAGAGCTATGAATGGCACTGTAAAAAGAAAATATGTGCAACTGTGAAAGTCTTAAAGCAAGGAGTGTTCATAAGATGGTGAAGGTGTGACACAATCGGGTCAGCATACAGTGTTGCAAACGGGTCCTGTTGCACAGATGGTGTCAAATTATTCCATGTGGCTTTATCCATGTGGGAGATTAATAAAAATGCGCACTCACCAGATGCGCATAATCAAAGCGCTATTTGTTGAACCGTATATTACAATCGAGAATCAGCAGGAAGACTTTCACAGTTGCACATATTTTCTTTTTACAGCGCCATTCATAGCGCTTCATCCACATATATTTATATCATGAATAATGATCTATTAATTATAATTTATTATTATTATTATTATTTATTTCAAAGTTTTTGTCATTTTTCAGCACTGCACTGTTTTCTTTTTGTACTATTTATTTATATAGTAATTTGTCTTGGGTTTTGGGAAGACATATAAGGTGTATAGTCCGATGTCCCTGTGATTCCTATACAAGAAAAGAGAGGAACAACTGTCAGAGAGACAGGGAGGCACAGACTAATTCAAATATTTTCCGAACTACCCCCACTCTACTATAAGGCCCCTTTCACACTGGTCTTGTGATTGGGTCTGTTTACTCCCAGACACCCAAAGAACAGAGTGGGCCCTGTCCATGTCGGCTCTGCAGAGTGGACACGGCTGTGTTCTGTGATCTGTGAGTTGATCCCCTGCTGATTGTAATGGAAGCCACCCCATGTGAAAGGTGCCGAAATATGTGCTGTCTACCTGTTAAAAAAAAAAAAAAAAGTGTTTTGTCTGTATGCTTGTTGTCTAATTTTTTTCCTGTCCTGATGGAAAATAAGTAGAAATCTCAATAGGGACATAGATGAAAAGAGAAACATGTCATAGGCTTTATTCCTTCCATGCTCTATCCAGAACAAAATAAAATGTTTTGGCTGGTGCTGGTCTTTAACACGTCTCTTCAGATTTCATTTATCAGGCCGGTATTTCACTGCGAATAAAGTTTTATATTATAACTATATTACAGCTTACTGGGGTCTGTGCCTTAAACTGGAAGAAAAGCCTAACTATATCTGTTCTTAAAAATATTCCCTCCCCCTCCTGCTAGGTATCCTGCCTACCCTGTATAAAAAGATCTGTGTACTTACCTGTGTTTAACCTGCTTTGGTCCAGTCACATGATCCTGCAGCTCCATCTCTCCAATGTCAGTAGGCTGCTTCTGCAGGTGGGAGCTAGGGTTGTCACCCCATCCCTTTAAAGCCGAACACATATTAATTGCACAGGTTCTGTGGCTGATTAGGGGGTAATTAAACTCACATATCTCCATTAAATTAGCCCCAGAATCTGTGTAACTAATATGCGTTTGGTTTTAAAGGTATGAGGTGGCAACCCTACAGGGAGCGCCAACAACAGATAGGCCATTGGTGCCTATGAGTGACATCACGGCTCTGGGAAATCAGGGCCCTTGTCAAATGCTCCCTTACCACAGAGGTGCAGGGTCACAAGACCGGACCAGAGCATATTAAAAACACTGTAGGTAAGTACACAGATCTTTTTTATAAAGGATAGGCAGGAGGAGGTGGGATGGAACATTTTTAAGAAAATATATAGTTTAGAGATTCTAAAGGCAAAAACTATTTTTCTTTAAAATGACAAACATGTCATACTTACCTGCTCTGTCCAATGATTTTGTACAGAGCAGCCCACATCCTCCTCTTCTCGGGTTCCCTTCCGGCGTTCATGGCCCTTCCCTCCTCACGTGAGTGTCCCCATAGCAAGCGGCTTGCTCTAGAGGCACTTGTGCTTGCTCCCTCCTGAGCCGGCTCTGTATGTATATTAATACACAGAGCACTGCTTGGCCCCGCCCCCGTATCTGTCCTCACTGGCTGTACTTGCTCACTCCTGAACCGGCTCTGTGTGTCTATTAATACACAGAGCACTGCTTGGCCCCGCCCCCTTCTCTGTCCTCACTGGCTATACTTGACAGCAGGAGTCAATGGCTTCCACTGCTGCCTCTCTGCCTAATGAAGAGAGAGAGAGGGAGAGAGACGCTGCTTTTTTGCACATCACTGGATCAGGATCTGGGCTCAGGTAAGTATTTGGAGGGGCTGGGGGGAGCTGCATGCAGAAGGTTTTTTTTTACCTTAATGCACAGAACGCATTCAGGTAAAACACCTTGTACCTTTAGAGCCTCTTTAATGAGACCGCCTATGGGCTGGTGAACAATAGGTATGCATTAATGCAATAGGTAAACTGTCATGTAATTAGGTAGGTCCACAATCATAAGACTGAAGTTAATATGTGAACAGGAAACTGCATGTATACTGTATATAGCACTCCTATATCAGGTTGTTGGTATATTGGTTCAGGATCATTGGAGATAACATACTGTTTTCATGTGCTGATGTAAATAGTAAGGTTGTCAGGAAATATTCTGTTTATTCTGATAATGGGAGTTGTGTAGGCTGTATAATGTTTTAGCACTGACCAAATTCCAGGGTTACTACATAGCTCCCAACTGTCCCAACCGTTTGGAGGGGCTGTCCCTTTTTTAAAACCAAATCTCTCTGTCCTGCTTCCCTTCTCAGTTGTCCCTCTTTTTGATCTGATATATAGACCTCCATGAAAATAATGATTTATTTGACTGCCAAAAGTGTTATACTACACCGAGCCTTTCATTCTACCTCTAGATATTGCCAGGGGCGGACTGACAACTCATGGGGCCCCCGGGCAATAGGGGATCATGGGGCCCCTGTGTCCTTGCCCAAACTCAAAAAAACATAAAAAGGTACCAGGGGCATCTCATGGGGCCCCCTACTGACCCCGGGCCCTCAGGCAGTGCCTGAGTTTCCAAATGGTCAGTCTGCCCCTGGATATTGTATTTATTATTTTAAAAAAGCCAATATGAGGCCCCCTTCATACTGTACCTATCTGTACACCCATCAAGGGGTCATCTGCATACAGGCGTGCATCTGCATACAGGCGGTCCCATTCATATCTTTTGGGACGCAGGGGCTGCACAGACACAGCCATTGGTCCTAATTGGACAGCCATGTGGATGCTTGTCCCCTGAACACAGAGAGTTATAGATGTGTGGAACTGCATGAGGCCTGGGTGAAGAGGTTCAGGTGTAGTGAGTGAGCATTCTAACTTTAGCACAGATGCAGGGTTTCCTGGATAGCATTAGTATCGCACTCGCTGATTTTAGCTGTTACCTGCAATTGCTTTTAACCAGTTAGAGTGGTATTAACTACTTATCGCCTGGCCTATAGTAAAATGACGGCCAGGCGAACCTCTTGTCTCTCAGGTAGGGCGTCATATGATGTCCTTCCTTGATCGAGCTTTGCGCATGCCTGCAGGGCCGCACTGTGGTGAGATCTGTCACCGGCTGTGTACCTTGGACACGGCCGATGGCAGATCTGTGTACCGGCCCCTTTGCAAGTACCATGTGACCTGCTGTGACCAATCACAGCAGGTCACATGACAGTTGTATACAATGGATGGCTTCCTTTCATGCCATCCATTGTATACAAGTGTGTCTAGCTGTGAATGGTCACAGTGATCACATGCACAGGCTGGGCCAATCACTGCCCATCTGTGTCATGTAATTAGCCGTGGCCAATCACAGCTAATCACAACAAAAAAAACCTGAATGAATCGATTTCATTCAGTTAAATGTTTGCTTATAGCAAAGAAATTCTTTGATATAAGCAATCAAATTGTGAAAAAAAAAAAATACTGATCACTTCTCCAAAGTAGTACAATGTTACTATGGTAACATTATACTACTTTGATCATATTGTAATATGAAAAAAAAATCTTAAACAAAGAGAAAAAAAATTAATAAAAAAATAATAAAAAAATAAAATAAAACTGAAAAAAAAGTATAATTTTTTTTTTCGTACTGTCACCAGTCAGTGTCCCTGATCACCACCACACCAGTTATATGATGATGCTGTACTGCACTGGTGACAGTATGTAAAAAAAAATTGTAAAAATTATTTTTTTAATTTCTTCATTTTCTAAAAAATTATGACAAAAAAATTACAACTTCACAAAACTCGCCATGCCTCTTATGAAATACGTCGGACTGTCTACTTTTCAATAAGGGGTCATTTGGGGGATATCTGTACTGTTCTGACATTTTTGGGCCTCAAGAAATTAGATTGGTAGTCAGTACTTCAGGATTGATCAATTTTCAGATATATCCCATAGTTTGTGAACTCTATAACTTTCCTACAGACTAAATAATAAACACTGATTTGGGTTATTTACACCAAAGAAATATAGCAGAATATATTGTCCTAAATTTAGGAAGAACAATTATTTATTTGCAAACTTTTATAAGAGAAAAAAAGAAACGTGTATTTTTTTTAAATTTTCGGTCTTTTTTTGTTAATTTAGCAAAAAAATAAAAACCCCAGTGGTCATTTTTTTGTTAATTTAGCAAAAAAATATAAAAACCCCAGTGGTGATTAATACCACCAAAAAAAAGCTCTAGTTGTGTTAACAAAATGATAAAATTTTAGTTTCTGTACAGTGTTGCATGACCACGCAATTGTCATTCAAAGTGTGAGAGCGCTGAAACCTGAAAATTGACCTGGGCAGGAAGGGGGTAAAAGTGCCCGGTATTGAAGTGGTTAAAGTCATTTTTTATTGATTTGCTGACACTTCATCCTGCCTGACAGCTGTCATGTACACTGAGCCACACATGCCACTGAGCAGACATTTACAGCACCCAATCTGTGCCACGACAGTGTTACTCCTGTGCTTATGTGCGAGAGTGATGTATTGCAGCCCACCCATTCAAATGGCTAAACAGGTGGAACCCGGAAGGAAGACTGGGTTAAGATGGAAGCACCCGGAACCCCTGAGATCAGTGACAGTGCAGCGCTGGAGGGCATATTATGACAGGTAAGTCTGTCATAATGTGCTAATATGTGGTAAATACTAGCACATTATGGCACAAACCACCTGGGGGCACACATATATAAAAAAAGAAAAAGAGTTTAATACCACTTTAAATATGATCTCTGAGCACAACATTTTTATTGTCATTCGCTATGATATTTTTTACTTACCCATGCAGCATGCCTTTATTAGCTGTCAAAAGAATATAAAACCACTTGTTAGCTGCCTGTGCCACAGTACTACCAGCCTCGAGGCCAACCCCAGCGGTTGTGGCAGTGTCATCATAGTCTGGGTTTTTATTATGGGAAATGGCACTCAAGGGGGTGGAGATACAACCATGCCTGCAGGGTCAGCTGTGAGGTGGTATTAGTATTAGCTGTACTGACATGGGAGCTTATAAGGGATTTTTTAATCTTATCAGAGGAAAAAAAACTAATAGGCCAGGCAGTACCATCATGAGGTCAGATATACCGTAGCAGCTGAAGTTTCACAGGGAGCTAACAAATTATTTTATATGTTTATCAGAGGAGAGAAAGTTAATAAGAAATTAAATAGGAAAATTAAAGTGGTTATTAATCTCTAAAATGGAAAATGAACAAAGCATATCCTTATATAGTGTGTACTTGCCTCTATTCAAAGCACCCAGTGTGATTTCTGTCACCCCACTCATTCCTCTGCTATCTGCATGAGTCATTTCTGACAGTCTATGTGAACACCAGACAATCCCAGCAAATGCCCCTCTCCAGCACACAGGAGGTGATTGACAGCCTCAGCTGTGCATGTTGCCCTATAAAACTGTGCAGAGGGGATGGTGTGTCCATTTCCTGCACTCAGGTCTCAGATTAAACTCAGCTCTTTGCTCTATGCTGTGCAGTGTGAGATATTAGATCCTTTCCCCCTGCCTTCTGAAGCTGAGAAATGCTGTCTAGATTCTGTACTTCGAAGGCCTGTATAAAAGAGAGACGCAGATAAACAGGTACAACTTATGTCTAAGGATTTGCTTTATCTCTGTGTATCACCTGAGGCTAGTCTCTTCAGTGGGTATATGTAAGGCTCCTTTCTCACAGGAATGGTCAGCTCTTTACCTGCCTGGCATTCCTGGCTGCATAAGGAGGCAGTGTGGTGAACGATTCAACGCATCGCACAGCTCCCCTTTCTTTTTGTTTTGAACAAACTTTATTTGAAATGTAAAAAATTGTACGCTTCATTCATGTATAGCAGTGTGGTGAGTTGTGCTACTGCACAGTGCCATGTGATTCTGTACAGTGTGTTGTGCTAAAATGCAGCATTTTATTGCAGCCCCAAGTTGTGTTGCAGTGTGAATGGGGAACACAGGTAACAATTGTTTTCCATGTATCCTTGCAGTGGCAGACATTTTACAAATCAGTGAAACATCTGTCACCGCACAATGTGTGAATTATCCCTAAGGGTTCACATTCACATTAATAAGAAAATACTAAGCACAACACTGCATTTGTAAGCAAACAAAACAAATAAAAATATTTAAAATGTTGTGCCGAGTTCAGTTTTAAGCTCCAGAGCAGTTTTCACTTTGCATCTAAAAGCATCTTACTTCCACAATGATATTGTTATTATCTATGATCTAGGAGTGAGACGTACACTGTTTTGGCTTTTTTGGACAAAATAAGGGTTTTTTTGGTATTACGGTCTTTGAAAAGGTATTAATTTCCCACATATTTTAAAGGCTAAAACAATTAAACAAAATGCACATAGCAAGGTGCATGGGAGTGCCGTTAGAAATTGAATGACACCGCCAAGTACTAGCAAAAGGGCTGTGCATTTTTGTGCGTTGCAGAAATGCGTGCAATATTGCCCACAAATGTGAACCTATCCTAAAGCTAAAAAATGCTGAGCGTTTAATACTGCTTTGACATTTCCGGATGTCCACTATAACCAGGGGCGGACTGACCATTTGGAAACTTGGGCACTGCCCGAGGGCCCGGGGTCAGTAGGGGGCCTCATGAGATGCCCCTGGTACCTTTTTCATAGGCTCTTTTGAGTTTGTAAAGGACACAGGGGCCCCATGATCCCCTATTGCCCGGGGGGCTCCATGAATTGTCAGTCCACCCCTGACTATAACATTGCAAAACTTTTACTTTCTGAGCTTGTTCCACATTAATACAATGTATTATTTTAGCAATTACTGATGCTGAACTAACTGTTCAGCTTATCAGTGACCACAGAGCTACTGATGGCAGCTCTGCTACACAAATTGGAATCTCCTTGGGCCCTGAGGGCTTTGTGAGCATGTACCTATTTCGAGAAGACTCTGGGATGTATGAGAAATGGTCTAGGTCAGGGGTTCCTAACCTGGGGTCCATGGACCCCTAAGTGGTCCATGGATTGGTTTCAGGGGGTCTGTAAGTGTCATATAAAAAATAACATTAAGGTCTCATGCACACTGACAATGATTTTAACTCCTCTAGAAGACAGCAGCATTTTGGCCAAAAAAAAATGCTTGATGCCTGGAAAAGTGTGTACTGCGTTTACAGCATTTGGGGATTAATTAATTTCATTGGCAAGAATAAAGAATCTATTCTGGCCACTGAAATAAATTAACCCTCAAGGGCTAAAAGCGCCTAGCATTTACACACATTTAAGCACGTCAAGCATTTTTTCAGCCAAAATGCTGCTGCTCCAGGATGCCCTGGCAGTGGTTTTTTTGCCACTAAACTCTCCTGCCACAAAACGCTGATACAATCCTAGGTGTGCGTGAGTACATAGGATAACATGCAGTGGAGTTTGGAGGCAGGAAAATAAAATGCCTAACGCCCCTAATAGCAACTGTAAAAACGTCCAGAGTGCATGAAACCTTACATTCACTAGACAGCGCTCCTTGTTGTTCCAATCAATGGTTTCCTATTGAAAGAAATGAAAGAAAATGCACCCTGACGCTACTTATAGTGCTGGCCACTAAGCGTCATTTTGACTCGTTGTTGGCCCGTATTTATCATTTAAATTAGTATCATTGCTCTCTACACAACTGCCATCTTGTGCCATTCCATAACTGCAAGTGCTATTTTTTTTTGTTTTTGTATTAATAGTAGTGGTCAGGGGCAGACTGACCATTTGGAAACTTGGGCACTGCCCGAGGGCCCGGGGTCAGTAGGGGGCCCCATGAGATGCCCCTGGTACCTTTTTCATAGGCTTTTTTGAGTTAGGGCAAGGACACAGGGGCCCCATGATCCCCTTTTGCCCGGGGGCCCCATGAGTTGTCAGTCCACCCCTGGTAGTAGTAGTAGATTTCAGCAGAATTTAAATTGTTTTGTTTAATTTGCACAAGATGATTTTTCATTATATTATTTTTTTTGTAATGAGTGGCCATTACTTTTTGCATTGAAAGGAGTGAGTTTTTTGTTAAGCGTGTTTACTTTATTCAAACTTTGTCACATATATGAGGCAGTCAAATTTAAAAAAATAAAATAAAAAATATATATTCATTGCATGCAAAGTTTTGGTTATGTGAATATTTCTGGGGAAGGGGTCCATAGCTTTCATCAAATTCTTAGTAAGTCCATGACTCAAAAAAGGTTAAGCACCACTGTGCAGGTCCCTAAAGCAAAATTAACCTCTCTTAATCAACATGAACTATTTTTAATCCTTATGCTTCTAACCTTAGTAAATAGAAATGAAAGTATATTATATTTACTTGTTATAAACTTTTTTTTAAACATTTCTTGCTTCCTGGTTTCAGGCCTAGGCCAAAATGATCTCATACACCCTTTGAGTCTTCATGAGTATTTTTTTCAAAGTGTTTTTCAAAGTGATTTCTCAACAAAATAAAGTATGGAGAAATGGATGGATAGGAGAGTTGATGATTATTAAAAATTTATTAAATAGTGTTTTCAGTTTGTGGTGTTGAGATAAAGTTTAATTTCACTTTAACCAGATAATCATTGAACCTTTGTACCTTTAATATTTCAGTAATTAAAGGAGTTAGTTGGCAACCCTGCCACATTAGCAGTTTACAGGCTATCCTACCATTCAGTAGCTAGTCCATTAGAAACAATGTCTTTTACTTACAAGGAGAAAACATTATAAACATTCTTTGCTATCGCTAATCTCATATGGTCTTGTTTGTCACTCGATATGCCAGTCATCTATTCTCATCACCTTTATACAATCCGATGTCAATTAAAGGAGTGGCTTTGTTGAGCCATGTGTGAACTTTGAGTCTAACCTGCTTGTCTGTGTCATGGTGAAATGCTGAGCACACCCTGCTGTGCAGAGCCACAGTACACTGCTGTTCCGTGTACACTTACCACTGATACTCTGTGTCTGTGTTTGACCCGTTTTAACTGACCAAACAGCATTCTAGCACCTAATCAAACGGAATGTATAGTTTTTTTTCACATTTTTGATATATACGGTAATCTTATCTGTATAATTTTTAGATCCTTGTTTCTATATATAATTTGTAGTCATATATGTACAAGGTGTCCATAAATTCTGGACACATAGGTATTATCACTATGTTTTTTTCTCAATATCCATTTTGCCTGTGTGTCCAGACTTTAGGGACACCCTGAACACAGGGCAGCCATATTTGCTTCCTACATGCTCAGGCTCTGCTTCTTGCTTTTATTCCTATACCATGGTTGTGCTTTACCATTTTTTTTTCTTGCAATGCAAGTCTACGAAGTTGATTTACTAAAGGAGTAGAGACTGACCATTAAGCAGATTGACAGCTAGAGAATACGGTGAACATGTTCGGGTAAAATACCCAATCATGTCCGTGGAAAATTAAAAAAAAAAAATATATTTGCTAGCACAGGACTGGGTATTTAAAATGAGCACAGCTTTACTTTTTTCATTATAATTCACTTTGCTATGTAAACAGTCTTTGGTCGTTTAGTAAATCAAGCACTATGAGCTAAATATTTCACTAAAAGCAAAGGGGTTGATTAAGTAATGGAGTAGGAGACTGTTCCCTTAGCATAGTGACTATTTAGGCCTCATTTACATTCAATATACCACAGTGAATGCCCATGCAAGGGCCATGTTTACCTGCAAGGGGATGCACAGTGCAGGAAGTCCCTTTGATGACAAATGGGATGCATTGGCTGTACAAACACAGCTGCTGCTCCCAATATGACATCTGTGTGGGTGCACGGCCCTGAATGCAGACAATGTGTGTTTGGGACTGGTCACCCACATGGATGTCAGATTGGGAGCAGCAGCAGTATCTATGCAGCCGCTACATCCTAATTGTCACCAAAGGGACTGTCCGCCTACCACCGAATGCATGGAACACCTGTGCATTCCGCTGCAAGTAAACACAGCCCTTGCATGGGCGTTTGCTGTAGTATACCTCGTGTGAACAAGACCTTACAAATGAGTGGTCACCTAGCTTTGTAAATCATGTGAAGCTGTGTTCACTTCAATCAAACAATCAAAATTATTGTTTCTTTCTAGCAGAGTAGGGCTTCAGGTATGAGAGAGCGCATGACCTCCACACGACAGTGCTCAGGCCTAAGCAGCCAATCATCAGGCCCAAACACTGTCACCCCTTGTCAAAAATTGGCAGGGATGCAACTGAGGAGGTCATAAGGGAGCATAGTTCTGTGAGCATAAAACCCTAGGGAGTGGGCTATCTGTATACACTGTTATTGTGCCCTGATTAGGCCATGACAGTGTCTCTTTAGGTGTTAAAATGTTAGCACACCCCCATAACAGACATTTTGGTAGTAAGCAATGTCAGATGAATCATCCACTAACTTTGTTTATCTCTTGAAGACTCCAAAAGTGAAATCTGCTGAGAATTTCAGACCAAATTAGCTGGTACTGGCCTCTACCCCAACAAAGTTACACTCCCCCATCTACCGCTAACTCCTTCATATGTATTCTTCATTAATGTAAAGGACATTTAAAACCAATAGAACCAAAAAGATCTGAAGAAAAAGGATACAACAGGCAATTATTAAAATCAAGAACAGAAATTGTGCATTACATAGTTAATCTGGTTGAAAAAAGTCCATCCAGTTCAACCAACAGAGAGAAAAAAAGACACACCCACAAATAGAAAACCTCCATATACACAATCCTATATCCACAGTTGATCCAGAGGAAGGCAAAAAAATCCCAATAAAGTATGATGCAATTTGCTCCAGCAAGGGAAAAAAACTCCTTCCTGGTCCCCCAAGAGGCAATCGGATATTCTCTCCATCAATTTTACCTATAAATATTAGTATCCATATACATTATGTGTACATCAGAACAATCCAGGCCTTTTTTAAAACAATCTACTGAGCTGGCCAGAACCAGCTCTTGAGGGAGTCTATTCCACATTTTCACAGCTCTTACTGTGAAGAAACCTTTTCGTATTTGGAGATTAAATCTTTTTTCCCCCTTGTCCATTGTGATAACCTTAAGCTGAATAACTCTACACCGAGTTTACAATATGGATCACTTATATATTTAAATACGTTGATCATTTCCCCCCTTGATCCTCTCTTCCAAAGAGAGAATAAATTCAGTTCCTCTAATCTTTCCTCATAGCTGAGCTCCTCCATGCCACGTATCAGTTTGGTTACACTTTCTCCAGGTCCTCGAATCTCAGGGTAGGACTAAAACCCTGCTAGTTGCTTCATTCCACCTGTATCTATCAAAAAATAAAATAACTGTCTTAAATGGACTGGCCCAGACCAACACAGAGAACCACTTACGAATAAAGTGCACCCTTCAATCTGTAGTTTGCTCTAGGGGTGTCTTCAAACGCCACGTATACACATGCCCATATGAAAGAGGCAATTCCTGTGTAAACTGTTACAGCAATAAATTAGGATCTAATATATATGCAGAATCACAGTTCTACACTGTGATAGTCAAATCAATTAGACAAACTGATTTAAAAATGAAAAACCACAGGAGCACATTACAGAGCCTGATCACAGCTTGCATGTCCATATGAACAAACACTGCCTTCTACAACGACTTAGGGACATTTCTTCCTAGGTTTATATGCAAAAAAGTCCATGTATCAACTGTCCTTTGTACACATACAGTTCGTGTAACTAAATTGTCTACACAGCCTTTATGGTACTATACATTTCATGCTTTTGACCTATCTGTCTTCACCAGAGCTGTTGTCACACAGAACCATCCATTGTCCAATGCCAAAAATACATACAGACCTTATTTAAGGGCGCAAAAAGGAAAATGTAAAATTTTATAGCCTGTGGCAACCAAGCAGAATTCATCTTTGACATATGACAGTAAACTGAAATAAGATTGATTTACATTATTATCATACTTTATATAGCCTAGCTACGTCTATTCATACATTGTATTGCACGTAATAGACCTAGCACAACCATACCACATAAAACATACGTCACAGAGCAGTCGCTTGAGCAAACATCTGGCTTTTTACATCGCTGACAATGTAGGGTGAAAGAGTGTATTTTGACAGACAAATACGTAGGAAATAGCATGTATGTACATACACATTGATATATAACATCTGATAAGGATATGTAGCATGGCACCCTACAGTGACAGAACTCTCCACCATCTCCACCCATTTTTATGGATCTAGAATCCATAAGGATCCAAAAGACTTACTTAAACCAAGAAAGTCCATTGACAATCACTTTCCTGTCACCTATGCACCTGCCACGTACTGGCAAGAACACTTACCTCAACATTATACTGAGATGTCTCGTGCATGATGACATTTGAGTTGGAATATTTTTTCCTCTGTTCTGTAAGATAAAACATATGTATAGAATAAAAAAATCGATTATGATTATTGAAAAGAGAAATTAATCATCAATTTTTTTTAGACTCATATGGAGAACTGTAGAATACAACATACATACCATCGAATAGTGGGACATCCCAGGGCTGGTTGTTATAATTGTTATATGAATTCATGAGTTAAACAGATCAGTGCCTTCAGCTCACAGCAGTAATAGAATACACGGATCCGAGCAGTGACAGGTTTTCCTCCAACTATCTCGGTTACAGAAAGCAACATCCTATTGATGTTAGAGCACACCCACATTCACCTGTCAGCCCTCCTCTTTAACCCATAAAGTGGTGACTACACCTTCATGGGGAGTGGACAGGTATTTGAGAACCTCTTTGAAGCAATTTCCTTTAGTTTACCATTATCTTTTATGGCCTAATGCTGGAGGTTATTATAGCAGGCTCTTAGTTAGACTGGGCATGGCTGTTTTACAGTGGTTCAAGGTACAAGAACTCTTGTTCTCATCTCATAATGCCATTTAAATAAATCATTATGAATTCTCAGAGCTTAGAAACATTAATAAGGACTTTAAAAACAAAGGACGTGAATGGTTTGAAAGAGCAAAAACCAAAGCTGTACCAAATAAGGAAATGTAGTGGTAGGGAGGAGAGGTCATTTGTGATCTTTGCAATACGGCAATAAGCTGGGTCACCACATATTGAACAATCTAATTGTACAAACGCTGCTTCTGAGTTTATTTAAACTGCATTTGGATTAAAATGCATTTGTACTGGGAAGACTCAGATGTTAACAAATGCCTGTAAACACTTATTCCAAGAGTATCTATACATTATTATTATTATTACATCGAGTTTATATAGCGCCAAGGGTTTGCTCAGCGCTGTACAATAGAGGGGGGGACAATACATGAAACAGTACAGCAACTACAAACAGCACACGAGGGGTTAGAGGGCCCTACTATTTCGAGCTTACAATCTAGGAAAGAGGGGGTAGTGGTACAGGAGGAAGTGGCTGTGGGGGATGGATTGGTAGGAGGAATGAAGGAGGAACGGCTGCTAGGTGAGGTTGGGGTAGGCTTCCCTGAAGAGGTGGGTTTTCAGGGAGCGCCTGAAGGTGAGGAGGGAAGGTGACAGTCTGATGGATTGGGGTAGTGAGTTCCAGAGGATGAGGGAGGACCTGGAGAAGTCTTGCAGTTGTGTGTGGGAGGAGGAGACCAGGGAGCAAGATAGAAGGAGGTCCTGTGAAGAGCGAAGGGTACGGGTAGGGTGGTACCTGGGAATCAGTTTGGTGAGGTAGTTAGGGGCAGTGTTGTGAATGGCTTTGTAGGTCAGAGTGAGTAGTTTGAATTTGATGCGTTGGGCAATATGGAGCCAGTGGAGGGATAGGCAGAGGGGGGTGGCAGAGGTGGAGCGGTTGGTGAGGTGGATGAGTCTAGCCACTGAGTTCAGGATGGTCTGAAGCGGGGAGAGCCTGCACTGGGGTAGGCCGGTGAGGAGGGAGTTGCAGTAGTCGAGGCGTGAGATAATTAGGTTTGTAACTGTTTCTGTTTGGGTCTATTTCCTTGGAATTCACTATCAAACTTTAAGAGACACTGCTGTCTACCCATGTAGGTCAAAGTGACACAACCTCCTGATTCATCCACAGTTCCTCACTGCCTTCGTATTACAGGCCCCCACCCCCTCGCCCAGGTAAACTTATAGTGACACTAAAACTTTGTTTTGCTTTTTTCAAATAACAAACATGTCTATTTTTACCTGCTCTGTGCAGTGATTTTGCACAGATCTGCTCCAATCCTCTTCTTTTCAGGTCCCCGCTGGCACTCCTGGTTTCTCCCCCTCAAGCAGAACAACCAGGGAAAGCCTCTTGCCCTGGGGGCGCCACTGTGTGCTCATCCCCGAGCTGCTGCTCTATGTGTCCATAAGACACATAGAGCCGTGGCTTGGTCCTACCCCCTGCTATCTCCTCATTTGCTCACTGGTAATGATTGACAGCAGTGGGAGCCAATGGGCTCCTGCTGTTATCTCAGCCATTGAGAAGGGAGAGTTCCCAGACAGCAGACGCTGTCGAGAACATCGGAGAGGGCTCAGGTAAGGGGGGGGGGGCGATGCGCACAGAATGCATAAAATACATGAAGATAAAAAACCTGGAGCCTTTAGAACCACTTTCAGTGTTGGATGGGGTTGACGCTTCGGGTGGTTGCCTTTTTTTTAGTTTTCAGCACTGTGATAGTTTGACCTACAATTACAAATTAATTTTATATCATATTTTTGAGAGAAATAAAGCTTTCTTTTAGTGGTATTTATTCTTCACTGGGTTTCTTATTTTTTACTATATAAAGTTAAAAAGACTGAACATTTTCCTATAGTTTCTGTTATAAAGCTTTGCAAAAACAATATAATCTTTTTTCATAAATTGAGGTAAAAATGTATCCTGCTACATTTATTTGGTGAAATATATAATATATGCACAGGGTGGCCAACACATACAGAATATTTTTTATTAATTAATTCTGTAATTATTATTTTGGAAATAAAGGTATTTTTAGCTACAATTTCCCATTTTCCCTATGTATGGCACCTTTTGAGATGCCCTGAAAAAAAAATTATATATATATATATATCCCTCCCCCCCATTCCATGACAATGGCAATCAAGACACCGTTTTCGGCTAGTGGTACTAGAAGACACTGTTCTGGTGTAGCTGGTGACCAGGTTACTGTTGTTGGCTTGCACTGGCACTGGTGTCACTCTACCAGTGTGGTGGCAATCAGGACACTGTTGCTGATTTACACTGACTCTGGTGACACAGTCCTGGTGTGATTGTTATCAGAAACATTGTCGTTGGCTGACACTGGCTCTGGTGGTACTGAAATTGGCAAGCAAACAGGACAATGTTGCTAGGTTTTGCATTCTGGCAACAATGGAGCAAGGGTGGTGGTGGTCTGAAACACTGTTTCTGGTTTATACTGGTCTGGCAACACTGGGACTGTTATGGCGGCAATCAGAAACACTGTGGCAAGCTACACTGGTCTGGTAACACTGTATTATTTTGGCAGCAATCAAGGACACTGTGGCTGGAGGCACTGGTCTGGTGACTCTGGGCTGGTGTTGCGGCAATCAGGGGCAGACTTTCTAATTGCACTGGTCCACTGACACAGAGAACTGGTGAAGCTAGAAATCTGGGACACTGTAGTTGGCTACTTCTTTCCCCATGCAAGTCAATAAGAAAGAAAAAGCAGCTTGAAGCAGCTTATGAGATCAACTACATGTCAGATATTCCTGTCAATGAACACTCAATGGCCACAGTAAATGGAACCATCACATCTAAGGACTTGTAGGCAGAAATATATTATTTGTTTTTTAGAAATGCTTTTGTTTCCCAGTTATTTGAACTATAACAATATATTCAACCCTGTAGACTCTTAACCTTATCTTAGATGCCCCCCCACACTCACACCCACACCCACCCCTCCCCAGGAACTTACTTAAGTCCTCCTAATAGTGAGGGCCTCCTTTGGTATTTACAATCTTCCCATAGTCTTGCCCAGCGCAGTTTGATCCTGAGTGGCAACTTTCCATATACTTGATGTGGGCCGTGTGTGCACTGTTAGAGTATGGCCCAGTTCAAGTCTATGGGGCATTACTGCACAGTGCGGGCAGCTTTCTGGAAGCAGGATGTAAACAATAGTGGAAGCAACAGCCATTTGCAAGAGCTCAGTAAGCACCTGGGTAGGGAAGGTGAGATTAGGTTAGGGAATTGGGGGGGGGCTGTAGGGTTTATTTTAGTAAACCTTAATTCATTATTTAATTAAATTAAAGTGATTTAAATGAATGAATGAATTAAAGCTTAACTACAGCCGCATAAAAAAATCAACATTGCCAGTCCACTCTGCCTTACGATTAGGATAGGCACCAATAACCATACGGTACCCCTTCTTTGGCAAATGGAGGTTGAGAATAACTCTGCCTTGCAACATTAAACAGCACATAAGGAGAAATGTGAATGCTAACTAATGTTGTCATGACATTCCCCCTTTAATCCCTTAATTAACACTCTATACTAAGAATATTAATGTACTGTATGTACTCTGTAGCGCACATAATACTATGAATCCTTTGATTAGGTAAAACTATTGATAAACTACATGTACTTTTTCTATGGTTTAAATAATATTAACACTAAAGCCATCCAGCAAAAGCAATGCAGAAAGCCTACTTCAGACTGTTGAGACCTGTTGTGGTATTCTTAGGACTGACATTCATTCCTCTGCTTTGCTTATTACCATTATACAGTAAATTAAAAAAAACTCAAAAAAAGGGGATACTACCAGTCTTCCTGTATGGGGCCCAGGCTAGCAGGGGTCCCAGGCAGCTGGGTGAATCAGGTGTGGGCAGGGAGGGCGATTGGCATGGCGGGGGGTGGGGGGGATTACTGGAATCAATCCCGATTGACTCTCTCTGCAGCAGCTGAAAGCTGGACTCTTCTTCTCTCCCTCCTGCTGGCTTTCAGCTGCTGCAGAGACCCATACAGGTGATTGGTTTTAGTAATTGCCCCTCTTGCCGCACTCATCATCCTTACTGTGCACCACGTTTCCCCCTGCTGCCCAGGCCCCCTTGAGTGCCCCTACCCCTGCAGTGCTGCCAGTTTCCCACCGGAAGCTGCAAGCACACAATGGAATCCTTCAGAATGGTGAGTGGGGGATGGGCCGAGTAAATATGTTGCATTTACCATCCCCTTCCTTTCCTGAATGAACACAATGATTGATCATTATTAATCACTGTGTTCATTCATAACTGAAGCACAGTTAGCTGGGTTGTTTTTTTTTTTGGGAGGGGGTGGGTCCCTGTCAGGTTGGCTGTGTGGGGCCCACTTGTTTCTAATAGCAGCCCTGTGTGTAACTCAAATATTAGAGTCTTATATAGACTTCAATGTGTTAATGTAATTTCAAAAAATAATTTACAATAGTTTTAAATCTGCATCTTTTATTAAATAATGCTTGGTGATTCTACCATGAGGGTGCTTGGTCCGACACTTGCTGTTATAGGGAGATATTACCCTTTACCTTTCTCTCAGTTGTGCTTCTACATTGTCACCCTGTCAAATGGCTTTTATATGGAGATTACTACAGGCTGTTTTATCACACAATTAAGCAGACATTGGCCACTATTGTGACAATCAGGAAACCCACCGTGGGAGATGTATGTATTTGGAAGAACTTTGCTATCTAAATCTCAACTCCAAGAAAATTTAAAATTCTCCATGGCAATGCAGGTACCACCCCATTGCAAGGGTTAAACTGATTGTAAATCCTCACCTCATTCAGTTTAAAATTGTTAGAAATTCTGTATATAACCCTACAGAACAGAAAATGTACAGTTCACATGTGCTTTTCTGCATGCTTTACAGGAAACAGGAAACTTTATTTCAGAGAAAATACATAGAGTTTATCATAGATGCAGCTACCAACTTATAAACACTGCCATCTACTGGTTGCAGAATATATTTCTACTGAATACTGATGTAGTTGTTGCACACATGAACACTGAATTCCAACAAAAATAGAAATGAAAGGCAAACCATTTGTGTATGGATATAAAAAAAGTTATATACACCTTTTTCCCCCTTTTATCTAAGTGATCACATACCCTTTGTTCTCTACTGCATAAGAACTGGGGGAGGAGAAACAGCAATACACTGATTTTGGCTGTGAACCTGCGATGGCTGTGGCCAATTGTAGCACAGAGATCAATCTGTTAGTAAACACACAACATAAATCTGGCTGGTTTTGCTCTCTGATCTCACTTACCGTGCAGAGCTGAAATCAGGAAGAAAAGACAGCCAGTCTGTGAGTAAAATCAGCACACATACACTTGTTAGGCACACAGCTAACCCATTGATTGCCCTCCTGATCACCAGTGGTGTATTTAATTTTTTTTGCTGCCTTAGGCAACACAAAAATTGCCTGCCAGCACACATACACTTGTTAGGCACACAGCTAACCCATTGATTGCCCTCCTGATCACCAGTGGTGTGCTTAATTTTTTTTGCTGCTGTCAGGGATGGACTCGCCAATGGTGGAGGGACTCACCTGCGTTGTGGGCTGCAGTACTAGGGCTAGCCAGCGGGTGCTCTCAGCAACCAGAAGCTCACTCCTGCAGTCAGCCATCACCTGAGGCTGATTGCAGGAGGTGTATTTAAGGAATGGCCAGACCTGCAGTCAGTGCCTTGTTGTACTGTTTCGCTTGGCCCCGGTATCCTGATCCTGCTTGCTTCTACCCTGATTCTGCATGAACTTTGCCTGTACTGACCTTGGCTAGTCCTGACCACTCTCCCACCTGCTCCTGGTACCTTGTTTGCCCGTTTGTTAACGACCCGGCCTGCCTGACTACGTTTAGTGTTGTATGTATGGTTGTTTGTTGAAGGTTTGGTTTGTTGCACTGTGTTATGTTTTGCACTGCGTTTATGTATTGTTAGGCTTTAATAAATTGTATTGTTATACTATACCTGAAGCCTGCGTTTCCCTGTGTCAGTCCACAGACTTCTGGTCATACCCAGATTCCTGACAGCTGCCCTAGGCAACACAAAAACTGCCTGCTCCCTAAGATCAAGCCAATCACAGCACAGGCCCATAGAGCCCATTGTAGCCTTCCAAAGGTGCTTTCAAACCCTAACTGACTGCCTCCAAATTCAGCAGCACCTGTTATTCACCCATTCACAGCCCAGCTTGGGGTTGAGGTGGAAACAACCAAGTTAAAATGGTAATAAAGTCACTTTCAATATTTTCACCAACAGGTAAGCTTATAATAAAGCTTACCTGTAGGTCAAATAAATATCTCCTAAATGTGAACCGTTTAGGAGATATTCTATGGAGCAGCAGCCGGTGACAATTACAGCACATGCGCTCTGAAGGAACGGCATACCCGTGCCGTTCATTCAGAGCTGTGTGACATGGCCGAAACTCCCGCAGTGTCATCATCGGTGGCTCTGCCATGGAAGCAGCCGCAGCCTGTAAACCAGCCTGGCATCTGCATCAGAGACTGCTACACCATAGTGAACTAGGGCAGAGCATGGCACAGTATAGGGGTCCACACAACTCTGCAAAAGAAAGGTCTCTAAAGACGTTAGGTAGTCAAAAAACTGTCTAACACATTTTGCGAGACCCTAAAATCAAAGGCTGGAAAGGTTACTGTTCTGAAAAGTTAAGTTACAAAGAAAAGTTAAGTTTTTAGTTATTGTTACTGTGTGTTATTGTTAACTGTTGTTGTTTTCTTTGCAGGAACACCAATCAGCTGGAGCACTGATCTGTGTATTCTGATACCAGCAGGGTGCTGCTGTCAGAATGCATATGTAGCACCTCTCTAGCTAGGAGGAGCTAGACTCCAATTGTTAGCTAGGGCTGAGTAGAAGTCCGGGTGTAATAGCTAGTGGGGATCAAAATTTGGTCAGAGCTGAGAGGCTCTGCAGACCAGCTCACTGGAATTTCCACCTGCTCTAGAACTTTGTAGAAAGGTCTAGAAGCAGTGGGTGGATCTGAGCAGTGGCTGGTCTGTACTCTTAGAGGATCTTGGCCAATCCCCAATAGGAGGATTGGCAAGGGGTCAGGACAACCTTTAAGAGTAACTGAGCCTGCTTAGCAGAAGGAGGAGAGTGGTGGTGGGAGTTTGGGTGGAAGAGAGAGAGGATGTGAGACTGGAGTCGGGAGACTATGAGGGGGCCCAGATGGAGAGGGGCTCACCTGCAGGCAGAAGACCTTGGAAGGCTGAAAGCTTGGAACTTCCCTGGCCTCCTGAGAGAAGACTACCTGTGTGGCAGGGAAGGAGCATCCCAGCTAGAAGGCTGGTAGCAGCCACTGACCTACCGGCAGCACAGGAGAGGGACCAAGTGAGTAAAACTGTATCCCCTGGGCAAGTAAGGGGAAAGGAGCAATCTGGTGGGAAACTGTATCAGCTTTTTACCTGGGACTGTTCATATTACAGAGGTCAAATATTCCTGTAGTTCTTGACCAGGTTTGCACACACTGCAACAGGGATTTTGGCCCACTCCTCCACACAGATCTCCTCTAGATCTGTCAGGTTTCGGGGCTGTCACTGAGCAACAGAGTTTCAGCTCCCTCCAAAGGTGTTCTATTGGATTTAGGTCTGGAGACTGGCTAGGCCACTCCAGAACCTTGATATGCTTCTTACGGAGCCACTCCTTGGTTATCCGGGCTGTGTGCGGCGGGTCGTTGTCATGTTGGAAGACCCAGCCACGACCCATCTTCAATGCTCTGACTGAGGGAAGGAGGTTGTTGCTCAAAATCTCACAATAAATGGCCCCATTCATCCTCTCCTTAATACAGTGCAATCGTCCTGTCCCCTTTGCAGAAAAGCACCCCCAAAGCATGATGTTCCCACCCCATGCTTCACAGTATGAATGGTGTTCTTGGGATGCAACTCATCCTTCTTTTTCCTCCAAACACGACGAGTGAAGTTTAGATCAAAAAGTTCTACTTTGGTCTCATCTGACCACATGACTTTCTCCCATGCCTCCTTTGGATCATCCAGATGGTCATTGGCAAACTTCAGACGGGCCTGGACATGTAATGACTTGAGCAGAGGAACCTTCCGTGCAATGCATGATTTGAAACCATGACGACGTAGTGTTCTACCGACAGTGACCTTTGAAACTGTGGTCCCAGCTCTCTTCATGTCATTGACCAGCTCCTCCCTTGTAGTTCTGGGCTGATTCCTCACCTTTCTTATCATCAGTGATACCCCACGAGGTGAGATCTTGCATGGAGCCCCAGTCCGAGGGAGACTGACAGTCTTCTTTAGCCTCTTCCATTTTCTAACAATTGCTCCAATAGTTAATCTATTTTCACCAAGCTGCTTGGCAATTGCCCTGTAGCCCTTTCCAGCCTTGCGAAGGTCCACAATTTTGTCTCTGGTGTCTTTTGACAGCTCTATGATCTTGCCCATGGTAGTAGTTGGCGTCTGACTGACTGTGGGGTGGACAGGTGTCTTTAAAGAGCTCAGACAGGTGCTACTAAGTTAGATTAATGATCTGTACAATGTTACTATGGTAACATTGTACTACTTTGGTCATAGTGAAATATGAAAAAAAAATCTTAGAAAAAAACTGTAATAAAAAATTAAAAATAATAAAAAAATGAAAAAAAATAAAAATAAAATATTTTTTTTTTCATACTGCCACCAGTCAGTGTCCCTGATCACCGCCATGCCAGTTATATGATGATGCTGTACTGCACTGGTGACAGTATGTAAAAAAAAAATAGTGAAAATAATTTTTTTCATTTTTTCATTTTCTGAAAAATTATGACAAAAAAAATACAACTTCAAAAACCTCGCCATTCCTCTTATGAAGTACGTCGGACTGTCTACTTTGCAAAAAGGGGTCATTTGGGGGATATCTGTACTGTTCTGACATTCTTGGACCTCAAGAAATTAGATTGGCTGTCAGTACTTCAGGATTGATCAATATTCAGATCTATACCATAGTTTGTGAACTCTATAACTTTCCTACAAACTAAAAAATACATCCTAATTTGGGTTATTTTCACCAAAGACATGTAGCAGAATACATCTTGCCCTAAATTTATGAAGAACAATTATTTATTTTCAAACTTTTATAACAGAAACAAAGAAAAACTTTTTTTTTCAAAATGTTCGGTCTTTTTTTGTTAATTTAGCAAAAATAAAAACCCCAGCGGTGATTAAATACCACCAAAAGAAAGCTCTAGTTGTGTGAAGAAAATGATAAAATTTTAGTTTGGGTGCAATCTTGTATGACCGCGCAATTGTCATTCAAAGTGTGAGAGCTCTGAAACCTGAAAAATGGCCTGAGCAGGAAGGGGGTAAAAGTGCCCGGTATGGAAGTGGTTAATTTGTGAAAAAAATGTTTCATATATCACATAATGTAAATTGATATACACTATATGATCAAAAGTTTGTGGACACCAGACCAACACACGTACAATATACGAGCCAACATTTTGGGGTTATAACAGATTCCACTGGAAAGCGTGTCTCTGGGAATTTGGTCCATTTATTCAAAAGAGCATTTGTGAGGTCCAATACTGATGTTGAATGAAAAGGTCTGGCATGCAATAGGCATTTGAATTTGTCCAAAAGATTTTCAATAGGGTTGAGGTCAAGGCTCTGTGAAGGCAACTCAGGTTCCTCCACCACCAAGCTCATCAAACCATACCATTTTGGACCTGACTTTTGGGCACAACCCCATCCTAAAACTGTCAACACAAGGTTGGAAGCACACAGTAGTTTCATATTTCTTTATATGCTGTAACATTAACAAGAACCTTCATTGGAAACAAATGCACTCAATAATTACTGTAGAAGGAGGTGTCACATAATTTTTGCCATATAGTATTTGAGATTATTAGGTGTCCACAAACTTTTGATCATATAGTGTATATACTGTACAAATGAGTGTTGTATACTGTGTTTCATTTATATAACTGTGTAATTAGTTTTTGTTGAATACAGGGTGCATAAAAATATAGTGATATTTACTATAGAGCTCTGCACACATTCGATAGTAGTTAGCCTTATAAATAGACCCTAAATATTGCTCTGCCACTGAAGCATTAGCTTTACCAGAGGCACATAGATGTGTGAAGTATCATCCATAACAAGAATGGAAAGATATCTTTAGTATTTCAAAATGGACATTTATAGATACACAATGGGCTTTCATATTATAGCATTATCTTATATTTTAGGAAGCTATGTCCTGCAATAAATAATGCATTATCCAAATATGTTGTCTTGGCATATCCAGTATATGTAAATAGCCTGAAGGAAGGATAATGAAAATGTATGCCTAAAATAGAAATAGCATGTAAACCTATTTAGTATTATGTTCCTATAAACATATTTCCCCCCTTTGGCATGGTAAGAAGGGTATGACTAGTTGATCTATGCACACTGAGTATCACTTTTTTCACCTGCAGCTAGATAAAAATAATTACTTCCTGACTAAAAAAATAATATGTACATGCAATCAGTTAAAGTGGTTCTGAAGCCTAATTAATGCATTCTCTGCATTAAGGTACAAAATGTTTATGTAACAGTACTCATACCCTCCCTCCTCCCCTTATACTCTCATGAGCCCCCACCTGATCCAGAGCTGTGCCCGTCTGTAGTAGCTCTCCCCGGGCTCACAGACTTTTTTGAGGCAGTGGGAGCCATTGGCTCCCGCTGCTTGTCAGTCAAATTATATGACGACGAGTGGGGGGGGGCAGGGCCAAGCTATGGTCAAAGGCAGCGTGGCTCAGGTGGTATGCTACAATAGTGAGCAGCTACCTATGGTCCCACACCAAAAAGAGGTAGAGATAGGAGCAGAGGAGGATTGGTGGATAAAGGCAGCATGGCTCAGGAGTGAGCCCGCAGGTATGCTACAATAGGGAGCTGCCACCTATGGTCTCATACCAAAAAGAGGTAGAGGTGCAGGAGAGGAGGATCGGGGCCACTCCGTGCAATTCAACAAGTATGTCATGTTTGTTATTTTTTTTTTAAACAAGCATTCCCATTAGCTTTTGCAGCAGAGGATTATCATCTAATTTATATTAGGTCCTCTATACTGGAAAGTATAGTCCCAAGGTTTCCAACGAGATAGGAGCAGAGGAGGATTGGTGGACAAAGGCAGCGTGGCTCAGGAGTGAGCCCACAGGTATGCTACAATAGGGAGCAGCTACCTATGGTCCCACACCAAATGGAGGTAGAGATAGGAGCAGAGGAGGATTGGTGGATAAAGGCAGCGTGGCTCAGGAGCGAACTCGCAGCTATGCTAGAATAGGGAGCAGTTACCTATGGTCCCACACCAAAAACAGGTAGTTAGGGGCAGAGGAGGATTGGTGGACAAAAGCAGCGTGGCTCAGGAGCGAGCCCACAGGTATGCTACAATAGGGAGCAGCTACCTATGGTCCCACACCAAAAAGAGGTAGAGATAGGAGCAGAGGAGGAGTGGTGGACAAAGGCAGCGTGGCTCAGGAGTGAGCCTGCAGGTATGCTACAATAGGGAGCTGCCACCTATGATCTCACACCAAAAAGAGGTAGAGGTGCAGGAGAGGAGGATCGGGGCCACTCTGTGCAATTCAACAAGTATGTCATGTTTGTTATTTTTTTTTTAAACAAGCATTCCCATTAGCTTTTGCAGCAGAGGATTATCATTTAATTTATATTGGGTCCTCTATACTGGAAAGTAAAGTCCCAAGGTTTCCAACAGCAACCAATCAGATTGAAACCAAATGAAAGGCTGTATCTGATTGGATGTAGGTTTGTGTACAGGCATCAAGCTATTCTAGGCATACCTGAATGAAGGCCCCCTTTTTACAAGCCTCACCCCTTGTGTCATGTGATTGTTTTTGTAAAAACTACAATCATTGCATTATCGTTGACTGCATGCAGTTTGCTTTATATGTTAGACTTTCAACTGTACATATATAAAGATGGTTTCCTGAACTATAAAAATGAATATGACTCTTCTCGGCACCTTCAGTACCCCTTCCCCCTATGGTTCACTTTCAGAATTTAGCTTTAACTGCCTCCCGCCCGCCATATAAAACAATGACGGACGCAAGGCGGTTCTCTCGTTCTGGGAGGACGTCATATGACGTCCTCCCATTCTAACCGTGCATGCGCGGCTCTGGGAGTCCACAGCACGGCGATCGGCGGTGCGCTGTGTCCCTCGTACACAGTGGATCACCAATCAACGGAAAGAGCCAAAGATGTCGGCTTGGTCATGTGATCAGCTGTGTCCAATCACAGCTGATCACATGTAAACAGGGAAATGCCGGTTATCGGCATTTCTCTCCCCACGAGCTGAAATTCTAATTTCAAATAGAACAGAATAAAATAGAAGGAATATAACACTCAATTTTGTTCCAAAATTTGAATTTTGAAAATAATAGAATAGAATAGATTAAAATAGAAAATTAATAGAATAGAAAAGAATAGAATAGAAAAATAGAAAAGAACAGAATAGAAAAATAGAAAAGAATATAGATGTCTTCCAAAATTCAAATTTCGAAATTTGAAAAGAATAAGATAGAAAGAATATAGCTATCTGCTGAAATTAGAATTTTGAAAAGAATAGAATGAATAAAATAGAATAGAAAAGAATATAGAAAAACAGAATAGAATAGAAAATAAAAGCATACAATAGAAAATAAAGGAATAGAATAGAAAATAGTACAGAAAAAAAATGAATCGATTAAAATAGAATAGAAAAGAAAGAATATGGTCATCGTCTGAAATTCGAAGTTCGAAGAGAATAGAACCACCTATTCTTCACAATCAATTCGGATAGATTTGCTATTTTTGATTCAAATTTGATTTAAATATGTTGAGTCAATTGTAAAGATTCGAATCTGGTTGAAAATGAATAAACTAAACAAAATTAAATAAAATTCATTACAAATTCAACAAAACAAAAGTAGTAACTTAACAAATCGATCTGAAAGGAAACACATTTTTTTGTCCTGCACATGTCTAGGGGCACGTATTTAACACATCTGTAAGCAGAAGCTAGTACCCATTTTAGGGAAACCTCTCTTTAATCCCGTTAAACTTGATAGACCAGAATATTTTTGTCCTTGTAGGTGCACATATAGAGGGGATCAACTATTGATGCAAATTATGTTGTTATTGTGTTAATGCCTAAAAAATTTGAAAGTCTATGAATCAGCTGTAAGGAAAACATTTTTGTAGTAGCTGAACTACCCTGCACCTATTGCAGTAGGTAATCAGTAAATCTCTACATTTAAAACTGACATTTCTTCACAATTTAGACAAATATTCTTTGTTTGTCCTCCTAGTCACCTTTTCTGAACAGCTGCCTATGTAAAAAGCACTTCAAATTGCAGAATGTATTTATTCTAGCCCTGGAAGATGTCTGGTTATGACGAAACGTGTCGGGTGGAGCCTCCCTTGTGATGTCATCACATTGGATCACCATTTTGGACCATCTCTGTGAATTGATGCTTTTTATCTTTTTGTCTATTTAATAAACTGGCTGTTATTTACTGCACTATGAGAGGCACCTCTTTATTTTGCATGAACAAACATTGACCCTAAAACATTGAGATGGCTTGATGAGTTTCGGGCAGTGCACTTGGTTCCATATAGGCACAAGAATCTGGATATATATATATATATAGTCTTGGGCAGTGCACTTGGTTCCATATAGACACAAGAGTCTGGATAATATATACATTGAGAATGTTATGACCCCCTATAGTGAAGGGGTCTAGAGATCTGGTAAACCTCCGATTTGATAATACAGTGGTGGCTATTCACGATGGTGGTTATGTGGGAATGAAGATTTTTACTATTCAACACAGAAATCAGGGGACTGGTTTACCTTCTATGGACTGTTTGGGATGTGTTTTTAATTTTTTTGTTTACATTTGAGCACTATTTATTTATGCAGTATTGTATGTACATTATTAACTTTGTTTGCTATAGATTGTTTTTGCTTAGCGCAACACTAATTTATATTTTGCTTTGGTACTGAGAGGGGATATCCTCTAGGTGTGTTTGCGGCTTTGCACGACGAGAGTGTGGGGTATTTGCGCAGTGCATTATTTAATTTAGTATTTATTAAAGTAGTTACTTTTTTGAGCTCCCACTTCACCAGGCTCAGTCTAGGCACTAGTGAAGTAGTGAGTGCCTTCCCTCAGCTTCATAGGAATGCTACATCACTAAAGGATACAGGCAGATGTCGGGAATGTAATAGCGAAATCTTACTAGACTTCACCATTCTAATGAGATTTCTGTATTTAATTTCTGAAGACCTGTGCCATCTTTATTTAGGAATCATCTAGGGGGGTTCTCAACCAAAGACTTGCGAGCCATATGTGGTCCACAGAGCCCTCTGATGTGGCCCGTGACCTCATGGTCTGGGATGGCATCAGTGTGCAGTGAGCCAGCGCCAGCAGCAGGGGAAGCAAGTGGTGACTGAAGGAGCAGGAACTGCATAGATAGATGCTTCCTCTGTAGTGCCCGCTCCTGTGCCAGGCAGAGTGATACCAAGTACACTTCACCTGGGACCTTTCTAGCAGCCTAGCGATGCCAGCAGAAGCTGGAAGAGAAAAAGGTCAGTTTATTGAACGTCACATAGGTTTGCAATGGGCATATTAAAATAGGGTTACTGAGCTGCTTTCACACTGATCTGCAGATCCAGTGCAGCGCACCTGTGGCTTTCCTGCCAGTTTGCTGTATTGAGTCATAGACTTCTAATAAATCCTGCAGGTTTGGTGCACTTGCTGAAAGTGCACCACACCTGCAAGATATAATAGAAGTCTATGGCAAAGTGCAGCTAACTGGCAGGAAAGCCACAGGTGCGCTGTGCTGCACCCATCTTGTGGGTAAACTACCGCAAATCAGTGTGAAAGCAGCCTTATTGGGGGCTCAGGACATCAAGGGCTCATTTACATTTGCAGTTTGGAGGCAATAAAACCCCATATTAGGAATGCATTTTTACCACACTCCCCCAACCACTGGTGTAGTGTCAGGGGTCAATGTTGGCCCCGTCCCATGCTCCAGGGGGCTTGTGCAGCCTCCCTGTCACATTCTGTTTTACACTTGGACAGGAGGGGCAGCAGGGGGCAGCATATGCAGGCATTCAGGGGCTGCAGGAGGAAAATGTTCATTTTACTATTCAAAATAGAAAATTCGATATCCTGAACTATATTCAGGTATACTCATCCTCTTGTACAGCTGTGAATGATCTACATGTATCAGGATGATCTGTATGTATTCTTTATAAACTTTTGTACAAACGTGTTTACTAAGCACGCAAACTTATAGACAGGTGAGCAGAGGCTGATATATAAGCACATGCAATGACCAGACATGCCTATGATGAGCAAATATTATAGACCAGGGGTCTCCAAACTCTCTAAACAAAGGGCCAGTTTACTGTTTTTAAGACTTTGGGGGGGGGGGGGGCTGGTCTGTAAAAAATGCCCTGGCGTCAAAGGGAGTAAACAATACCTCATCATTGGTGTCAGTGGAAGGAATAATGCCCCATCATTGGTGTCAGTGGAAGAACACTGCCCCATCATTAGTATCATTGGGAGGAATGGTGCCCACTTTGGTGTCACCTGGAGCAATAGTAACCCAAGAGCCGGATATAGGCAGGCAAGGGGCCTTATCTGACCCACTGGCCACAGTTTGGAAACCACTGTTATAGACTTTCCTTTAGTTAATTTAAAAACCAATAATCAGAAAATAACCATAAGGAACTTACCAAATAAATCCTTTGCACTCATTTTGCCTGATCCTCCACTGTAAGAAACAGAAAACTTATTTAGTAAATAACACCAAATCTAGGTAAAGATAAATGTTAACATCTTATTTTTTTTAAAGCTTTGAACATATTTAATCATCTATAAATACTTAAATATTAACTCCAGGTAAACTTGAACTTAAAAACTAGATGAGATACATATGAGAGCGCTGCCAAAGGATTTTTGTCTGTTAAGTCGTCCTCAGATTTATGTAGCTCATCCAGTGAGAACAGCAAAGTAGACAGCGACCTGAATTTTCTCTGCTAATGTGAAAGCCCATTTCTTATGGAGTGTGTGTTTGTGTGAGTAGTGGGAGGAAGTCCCTCCAAATTGAGGGAATCCCTGGTTGCCACAAGGGTGACCTGAACTAGCGTGCCTATTGGAATATTTCCCCTTTATTCCTGTTCTTGTAATCACCCAAAATATGGATTTTCTTTACTTTCACACTTGGTGATAATGGTAAACAGGACAAAACAGTGAGGGTGACTCTCACTAACGGGGGCATAGACAACAATTAAAACCTGTACAAAAAAAATATCTCTAAGGTGAGTAAAGATAACAGGAAATTAAAGGATAAGTTCACCTTTGGGAACATGTTACATGTTCCACCTGTTTTTAGGGAGCAGCTGCTGCCTGATTCCCCCCTTCCTTGTGACAGCAGTACGGGGAGAAGTTCCCCGTACAAGTTGTCACTTTTTGAATAGAGAGCGGCCGCGTGGGGCCATGTCATTCATTCACAGAGTTCTGCAAATGAAGGAACCACAAGTTCCGACAGCCTTGGCGGCTGTCTGCTTATATTTCTCAATGAACTACCACGGCACTGTGGAGCATCGTGGTAGTTCATTGATTCTTCCTGTCAGTATATCTGCTTGCTAGTACATCCAGTACAGGCAAGCAGATATACTGACAGGTCTGTAGAAGACCTGTATGGCATCAGCGATCTGCTGATCATTGGTGCAATGCATTCCAAGTTCCTGCAATCAAAAATAATAAATGCACATTTTTTACCTGCAAAAAATGTGCATTTATTATTTTTGGTCAAAAGGTGAACTTATCCTTTAAGGTGCTGCAAACCTCTTACCATATCAAAAATAATGTATTTTTATAATTTATATAAAAAGTTTTAAAAACGTTTTCTAGACCGAGCAACTGCCCAGATACCTCTAATACAGTATGCTTGTGAAGCCAGCGCCCAGCAAAGATGTAACACATGATGTACATTTTGTACTGGATTACACTGTGCATTGTATTTTCCTTCTTGTCCATGTGGGACATCTTTGCAGAGGTGACTATTGGTTGGTGTGTGGCGGCCCTGCTGTCTGTTAACTAGATTTTCAGAGTGGATCCATATACCTGTATGCTCATGACTCTATTAGGATCCTTTCACAGGGGTGTCCGTTTTTCTTCCACCCTTTGACCAATGAAAAACGGACAGCAATGCGATTCTAAGGATCACATGGATCACCCATTTACATCCATTAAGATACATTTTTTTGAAATGGATCTAGGCTCTATTATAGATGTGGTGTCTCTGGTAAGAAGCTTGAATTTACATTAGTGATGGTTCACTAAAGTTGGCACATGATGGTTAAGCGGCAAGTTGGCACGTGTGGATTTTTCACTTTCTGAATGAACACTTACCAGGTATGGGCTCTATGTTTTATGCCTGATATTCATTTTACTGTTCAAGATGTCACCTATCTATATGTAGTTTATTAGCATAAAACACTTTTGTTTGTTTGTCGATCATTATTATAGCGCAATTTATGTGATTATTCTCACATTTAACGGAATAGCTCAACATATATATTTTTAAATTTTCATGATTCATAACTTACTACACTCTTGTAAAATGAAAGTTGTTATTTTTGGGTTTTCATCAAAAGATGTGAAAAAAAAATTCTTTCTGCTCCTGGGATTTATTTCTGATTCCTGAGCACTATATAATGGCTATGGGTCTTTGAATTTAATACATAAATCAATTATTGAAGTTATGAAGGAGATAACAGTTCTTACTTGGAGGAACCATGCTTGCTTCCAGTAGATCCTGACTGACTCATCGCTGCATCAGCTGTAATAAAACAGAAAAATAGTTATCACTATGTTATTTGAACGTGTCTTCAGAAGTGCTTCAACTCTTGGCACTCCAATTTTCATATCATCCTATTCTACCCATTCACGTCTGAGTGATGTGCTGTCCTTCAAGCATTTTTGGCCCCAATAATCATCAATAGAAGCACCTGCAAAATGCCTAAAAACATGCAAAACACACTATTTTGCATGGTTTTGCACCTAAGAACTCTCTTCCTCCTAGGATCTAGCTTTCCATTGGCTGAAACAAAAACATTTAAGCCTGAAATCGCACAAAGACTATGCAAAAAAAGACCAAAGATGCTGACGCTCAAGTGGCAATGCAATTTTACAGCTAATGACTCTCTGCATTTGTGTTGCTACAATGTTTCTAACCATATAATTCATTTGAATGAGCTGCCAAGTGCACCAAAATTACAATATGTTACCATGCATTGTGGTACACAGCAAGGCACTTGTGTTGGCAAGGTGTGCTGGGTGCATTAGGAGTGAGGAGGACAGCAGTGCGTCAATAAGAAGAATGTGTTTTCATGCGTATGAAAACAATAAATGATCTGCAGTGGTGTATTGGCCATGACAGCCGACTAGCAACCTAAATTAATGCAAGCACCTTCGGACTGGTTGCTACGAACTGACAGGCTGAGTCAAACCAGTAATAACTATAAAACACATCCACATGACCACAGTGTCATTATGAATCCTACATGGCCTTAGTCTGTATGAGCATGCACTTACACTGTAATATAAATAATGAAGGAAAAACTGTGCTCAAAAAAACATGGAGGTCACGTTATTATTATTATACAGGATTTATATAGCGCCAACAGTTTAACAATGTAACGGAAGACAATACAGTAACAATACAGTTCAATACAAGAGGGATTTGAGGGCCCTGCTCCTTGGAGCTTACAATCTAGGAGGGAGGGGCTAGTGGTACAAAAGGTAGTAACTGTGGGGGATATACTGGTTGGAAGAGTATTAGCTGAGGGCAGGATAGGCTTCCCTGAAGAGATAGGTTTTCAGAGATCGCCTAAAAGTGGGCAGAGTAGGCGATAGTCTGATAAATTGGGGTAGAGAGTTCCAGAGGATGGGGGAAGCTCTGGAGAAGTCCTGGAGAGGAGCATGGGAGGAGGAGACAAGGGAGCTAGAGAACAGGAGGTCTTGCAAGGAGTGGAGAGTACGGTTTGGGTGATATTTAGAGATAAGATCGGTAATGTAATTTGGGGCAGAGTTATAAATGGCTTTATACGTTATTGTTAGTGTTTTGAATTTTATCCGTTGGGCAACGGGAAGCCAGTGGAGGGATTGGCAGAGAGGGGTGGCAGATACAGAACGGTTAGTAAGGTGGATGAGTCTGGCAGCAGCATTCATGATAGACCGAAGTGGAGATAGCCTGCGATTAGGTAGGCCAATGAGGAGGGAGTTACAATAGTCAAGGTGAGATATAACAAGGGAGTGAATAAGTTGCTTAGTGGTTTCCGTGGTTAGGAACTGGTGTATCTTGGAGATGTTGCGGAGGTGAAGTCTACAAGATTTGGACAGTGATTGGATTTGGGGCTGAAAGGACAGATGGGAATCTAGGGTTACACCTAGTACCCTGGCATGAGGGAATATGTTATGATGCTCCTCCGGTTTCTTAGTCACTGACCAAAAATCCATATTCATAAACTAACCTAGCTGATTATCCTAAAGGAAACCTGTACTAAAAGAATACAGAGGCTGTCACTACAGGCCACTCCTTTTGAAATTGCTAGCTATCTAACGGTCATATTGATCCAGCGACTCTAATACTTTATGGGTCACTGATCTGAAAGAAGTATGTCAGGATTCACAAATAGTCAGAAATCCTCCTGCGCTATGAGATGGAAGTACTAAACCTATTCTACAGCTGCCAACACTCAAAAACTGATACCAAAACAGTGTCAATAAATCATAAAAAACAGTGTAGCGCTCTTAAAAAACTGTGTCTAGTACTCAATATTAATTCCTAAAAATAAATAAATCAATATAAAATATTGTAATATACAATAGTGACAAAAAATAAGTGCCAAACTAAGATATCAAACCGAAATCTATCACCCATTTAAAAAATACGTGTACTATTATATAAATAATATATGCCTACTATTTCACACAACCATATGGATAGTGTACACACATCTACTATAATTAAGTCAAAAACTCCAAACTTCATCCAATGAGGGAACTCTTAGCAGTGCTCACACAGTGCCAAAAAAATAAACATTTATAAATGTGTCTTAAACAATGTCCTTTTGTGGGAATGAATAAAATCATGCAGTGTGCAGCAGTGATAATTAAATAAATCCGTGACTGTGCCAAACTCTTCTCCTGTTAATGGCTAGATTGCCTCCTCACCTCCTCCTAGTGACCCCAAAGGGGCCAACAGGCTTGCAGGATCACCCTGGATCCTTGATTTTTAATGGCCAGCAGCTTCCTTCCTTCCCTGGATCTCCTTTGTGGGGCTCCTAGTGCCCCTAATCAGTCAAGGTGGTTCTGAAGGATAATAGCTCACCAATCCAGTGAGCCAAGAAAAACCTCTAAGTGTAGTACTTTAGTAAACTTGGTTTATTCAAAGAGTAAAAGAGTATCACTCACATTACAAGCAGTCTTCCCTCCTCACTGATGTGTGGGTATACTGCATGTGAATGGGACCTCCTGGGTGTAGCAAAATGGCGTCTCACGCCGGAAATGCGTCACCACGCACCGGAACTACGGACTCGCGAACCTACGCGTTACGTCACCGTCTGCTCGTGACTTCCTCGGGGTCAGTCACGAGCAGACGGTGATGTAACGCGTAGGTTCGCGAGTCCGTAGTTCCGGTGCGTGGTGACGCATTTCCGGCGTGAGACGCCATTTTGCTACACCCAGGAGGTCCCATTCACATGCAGTATACCCACACATCAGTGAGGAGGGAAGACTGCTTGTAATGTGAGTGATACTCTTTTACTCTTTGAATAAACCAAGTTTACTAAAGTACTACACTTAGAGGTTTTTCTTGGCTCACTGGATTGGTGAGCTATTATCCTTCAGAACCACCTTGACTGATCAGGGGCACTAGGAGCCCCACAAAGGAGATCCAGGGAAGGAAGGAAGCTGCTGGCCATTAAATATCAAGGATCCAGGGTGATCCTGCAAGCCTGTTGGCCCCTTTGGGGTCACTAGGAGGAGGTGAGGAGGCAATCTAGCCGTTAACAGGAGAAGAGTTTGGCACAGTCACGGATTTATTTAATTATCACTGCTGCACACTGCATGATTTTATTCATTCCCACAAAAGGACATTGTTTAAGACACATTTATAAATGTTTATTTTTTTGGCACTGTGTGAGCACTGCTAAGAGTTCCCTCATTGGATGAAGTTTGGAGTTTTTGACTTAATTATAGTAGATGTGTGTACACTATCCATATGGTTGTGTGAAATAGTAGTCATATATTATTTATATGATAGTACACGTATTTTTTAAATGGGTGATAGATTTCTGTTTGATATCTTAGTTTGGCACTTATTTTTTGTCACTATTGTATATTACAATATTTTATATTGATTTATTTATTTTTAGGAATTAATATTGAGTACTAGACACAGTTTTTTAAGAGCGCTACACTGTTTTTTATGAGTATGTCAGGATTGACTTAATGCTGACCTTCTGCATGCTTGTTCCAGGTCCACTCAGAAAGTACTAAAGCCAGAGCCAGTCAGACAGCAAGCATTTTTATTACATACACAGAAAACACAAATCAGTGAATTAGCTACATAGCTTGTGTCCTGTTAAGACATTAGGGGAGATCAACTAAAACTGCATGGTGCAAAATCTGGTGCAGTTCTGCATAGAAAACAATCGGCTTCCAGGTTTGATTGCCAAAGCATAATTGGACAAGCTGAAGTTAGAAGCTAACTGGCTACCATGTGCACAGCTGCACCAGATTCTAAGTGCTTCAGTTTTAGTGAATTTTCCCCATAGTGTCCAAAGAATTTGTCAGTTGGCCCTTTATCACTGGAGAATGGAGTTGGGCTTGACATTCGATTCGAATGCAAGATCGATCGTTCAAATGTTTGGCTAAACCCTTGAATGGTAAGGGTGTTTGGTGGGCTGTTTGCCCTCCGTGCCCTGACCACCTGACAGTGGTCAGGTGCATTGCTTTGGCCAATCACAGCACATGATGATCTCACAAGGAGGTAGGGTTGATATCACCGGGTGGGGTGGGCCCTGGGCCCCGCCCCCCGCCCCTTAGATATTTAGGAACTGCCAGGCCAGCGCAGCTGTCAGATGGTGGGAGCCAGCATCGAGAATGGAGCATTTTTTTTCTTCTTCTCTGGTCAGCGGTGCCAGTGGGCATCGAGATTGATGTTGGATCTACTTTGGGGGACTTTTTTTATTTTTGTTTTTAATGAAGGACTTGTCAAAGACTGTCTACTGTCATGTTTTACACTACACTTTCTTTTGAATGAGTAGTGGTACCATGTAAACCAAACTCATTCACATAGGGGGGGCTGGATCTTGTTAAAGGGAGCTTCCATATTCCGATAAGCCTCCTACCCGCAGACTCCCACAACTACCAGCCACGGTTGTGGAGAAGGGACCCTTTTCCCCATCAGCATAGGGACAAGGTGCTTTAGGGAGGGAGCCCATCTGCCCCAAAGCACCCCTCTATGTTGAGGGCATGTGGCCTGGTATGCCTCAGGGGGAGGTGCTCGCTTATCCCCCCCCCTTTTCTGACCTGCTGGGCTGCATACTCAGATAAGGGTCTGATATGGATTTTGGGGGGGACCCCATGACATTTTTTTTTTAATTTTGGCATGGAGGTTCCCCTCAAAATCCATACCAGACCTGAAGGGCTTTTTTTTTCCATTCAGCTGTTAGCTGGGAAACCTGCTGACAGTTGAAACATTAAAGAAAGTTTTCACTACTAAAATACCACATGACTTAATAATATAACTCATGCGGTATTTTAGTAGCTGTGCGGTACCTTACCGCATACTTGGATGCTGTAAGATACCGCTTAGTGAATTGTCCCGGTTCAAAGTTTGCGGTTGAACTTTCATTAGGTTCGAATGTTCGACCGCGAACCAAACAAGGGTGTTTGGCCCATCACTGCTAGAAAAGGTATTTCTGTCCTGCTCCACTACGACCAGTCATTATAGCAACCTTTCTTAATCAGGAATCCATGGAATCCTAGGGTGCCTCCAGAAGTTGCTAGGGGTTCCTTGAGCAATTAATCTATTTTTGCCTATCAGAAAAAGTTAGCACTTACACTAACCCTGTTTTTACCTGTATGTAAGGGAGCATTCTCCTTACTAACCTCCAGTGCAATAGGCTCTTTTTTTCACTGACTGTATAAAGGGCTCTTCTCTCAATGATCACCAGTGTAAGGTGATCTTTCTCCCACTGACCATTAATGTAAGGGGCATTCTTCCACTGACCACCAGGGAAACAACATTTTTCACTGTCTGCATTTCTTCTTCTGGACATGATTAGTCTTTATTTCATTTTTTGTTATTACCGAATTTAGGTATATGTCAGCTTGCCATTCATGCTAAAAATCCATGTGCTGTAGATATAGTAATTATTAGTAGGGGTTCCCTGTGACCTAAATGTTGTTTTCACGGTTCATCCATGTTAAAAAAGATTAAAAGAGGCTGCTTGTAGAAGTAACATCCCTGAACTGACTCCCTGGTCTGGACAGACACATAAAGGTTGTTTGCTGGAACAAAGGGCACTCTGACTGTGCACTTTGTATAGAAAAGGAAATGAGTATTGATGAGTCTCAGCCGCTACATCAAATATACATTTTGAATAAGACAGTACAAAGTATAATGATTGTAACAAGTACAATTACCCACAGCAACCAATCACAATCAGTTTACTATAGCCATACCAGCAAAGAAATTGTTTTTTAGTGGTTGATCTTGGTTGTTGCACTTTGTAAATTGTCATTACTTGTATTGCTTTAGTAAACAAAGTCACACATCTTAGCTGGTAGCATTAAAGAATAGTTTACATGGATATACGTTTCATAGGGGGATGAAATGTGCAGGACTGAGAATCAGGAGTTTTGACTACCCTCTGACTTTCTAATCTGCATGCTGGTTGCAGGCCAGTAATGCAAAAAGTATAAAAGCCAAAGACCACCAGGCAAGATTTTTTTTCTTTAGTATTGGTTTCCTGTAAAACAAGAGCATATCTCTTCATCTCCACCAAAATGTAAAGATCTGTCCATCTATGGATAAACAGGCAATGCTATACTCCGTAGCTAAAAAAAAAAGTTTATAATTTGTTGAAGGTGATCTCTTTTGCATACTACAACCTACACATGATGTGATTAGTTACTACACAATAACACTTTGTTTATGTTAATTACAATGCACTCCAAAACCTTAACCATTCATCATTTATTACATGTCAAATTTAGCTAAATTAATAATCATTGTGTAAGCAGGTGCTTGGCTAAGAATAGAGAGTGAGAGAAACAATGGCTGCAGCTGCTCCTTGTAGCTGCTGCCCCACAGTGCCAAACTGGTTAACAGCCATATCAACAAGAGGGAGCTGCTGAGCAGGAGGAGTTCAATAGACTGAGTTAGGCAACACTTCACTTGTGGGAACTGTAGTCCAGAGAAGAGAGAGACTCTGCTGTAATTAATAGCTTTTGAACTGCATTCCCCAGAGAGAGATTGCCAGGAGGAGTGGAAAGAGCTGCATTTTCTCAGGCTGCACAGGACTCATCTTCCTCTTGCCATGAGTCCAGAGAGTGCACATTGCTGGCCAGTGTGCCCCACCACTGCCGCATAACAGGGACCTAAGCAGGATCCGGAGTGCTAAGGTCCGGATGTGCTGACAGCCAGAGTAACTTGGATTGCTATATGTGACCGGATGGTGACCTGCAACATTCCTGGGACTGGTGAGCTGCTGCTGTGGGGATTTACTACCTGCTGTTAGAGAGTCTGAGTCCTTTAGGAACTGACCATACAACCATCTAGTATCTTTATTGCTGCCTGCAGGTTTGACTGACTACTCTCATGTGTAGCAACAGTACAGCTAAGCCCTAACGCTAGCCGGCCAAAGAGTTAGGACTAAAAACTGTCCCTTTACAGCTGTTACACAGAGAACTTCACCTATTGCTTATGCTAAGAGGTACTTCTCAGGGGACATTGCACCATATGCTAACCGTATAGTGCTATTATTCACATTGCAGGTAATGCTTATATGCATTGTTTATTGCTGATTTTGCTGGTTCATGAGTTAATCCCATGCTAGTGGTACAGAACTCTATTCTAAGTTACCTTGGCATAGTGATTATACTGTCTAGTGAACTGTGTCTGAACCTGCCATTTGTGTGATCATTTATGATCAACCCGCCGTTTATTCCAACCCATACCAATACATTAATTTTGGTCGTGGGAGAAGGGCACAGGAAGGCCAGGCAAATAACTGTCTGTCGCCGCCTGCTTCCTGGTTTTCAGGTGTGTGCATGCACCATGTTGACCCGTGCTGTGATTGGACACAGCACAAGCTATTCAACAGGTTTCAGCCAATAATTTTGGCTGAAAACTGGTGATCAGCTGTGTTCAATCACAGAACAGAGTCCCATGTTTGCAAACAGGACTCTGTTCACAGCACAGTGATCTGTTTCTTCTCCCTGCAAAGCATGTAGAAAAACAGCCAAATCTGTTAGTAAAAGCAACACATATTACACTTGTTAAGCACACAGTTAACCCATTGATTGCTCTTGATGTTAACCCCTTCCCAACCAGTGTCATTAATACAGTGTACAGTATTATACTGTATATGATCACTGTATGTCAGTCAGTAAGTGTACCACCAAGCAAGTGTCTGTTAGTGCCAGATCGCCTGCAACACATCACAGCCCCACTACAAGTCTCTGCTCACCGACATTACCAGTGTAGCATCTATAACTGCGTAAATTCCAGTATATATACCATAGTTTGTAGGCGCTATAGCTTTCACACAAAGCAATTAATATACACTTATTGGGATTTTTTTTTCTATCAAAGACATGTAGCAGAATACATTTTGGCCTAAATTTCTGAAGAAATTAGATTTTTTTTATTGGATATGTTTTAGAACAGAAAATAGAAAATATTGTTTTATTTTCAAAATTTTTGGTCTTTTTTCATTTAATACATTTTTTTATAAATTTAATTTGGGTACAGTGTTGCATGACCGCACAATTACCAGTGGTCTGGTCCTGAAGGGGGTAAAACCTTCGGGAGGTCAAGTGGTTAAAGTGAACCTGAACTCAAAAAATTAAGCCTTAAAGGGACATCTAGAAATGTTACTATGCCTAAGCAGTACCCTGAAAATCTACAATTGGTCTTTAATTTTTCCTGAAAAACCAGTGTGCTTCATGTGCCTAAACCAGTGGTGGTCAACTTTCTTAATATATGGTGTCTCAAGTGCGGCCCTTGATATCACTAAAGGGCCACACATAATATTTATTGATTGCCCTGTTACAGAAAGCTGACAAGGGCTGCAGGCATACAACAGGAAATGGTCAAAGACTATGTGCATTTTATCTACAAGAGATGGTCAGAGACTGCAAACATGCTATAGGAGTTATTGGAGACTGGAGACACGCTTAAGGAGACAGCCATAGACTAGAGACATGTTACATGGGACTGTTAGAGATTACTGCTATCACAGCTCCTTTACAAATCAATGCTTCCACATTTTTGATTCTTACAGCTCTCTTAAAAATGACTTGTGCCACACTTAAAATGTTACTAAACCCAGGGCCCTGCATTCACTATATCTGGTTTCCCACAGTACACACAACAAGGAAATACAATTATTTTAGTAAATACAAACTGCTAAATACCTTTTCTCATCAGCAGTTAGAGCAGTCTTGTGACTTCTATCAGTGCCCAACAGAGTACATGGTAAAGCTTGTAGAAGGAGTTTTTTCTGCTTTAGGAGAATGCAAAACCCCTGACCTCTGTCTGGACAGTGCTGATTGGCCCTGTGCTGATCACATGTACGCTTCCTAGAACCAAAAACTTCTCTAGCAATACACACAAAACTAAGCATGTACAGAAGGGCTAAGGGTTCATTCTGTCTTATCAGGTGGACATTTGAACAAGAATAGGGGCAGAGAAGAAAGGATCAGACAGCCTTTATACACAATGCAGAGTATTAACCCCCTTAGGTTCCACAGTGAGTATAACAAGCATGCTTTACTGTATATACAGACTGATTTTACTGTTGTAGGTTTAGTAACACTTTAATACTTCTCTCCACAAGATCCATTATAAAAGATCAGAGGGGAAAAACATAAAAGTGATGGACAGCACAGAAAAGATAAGATAAAACAAAAGAAATAAACAGAACCGTTTCACTTAAATATTTTTCCTTCACTGGCCTGAATAAGCAGGTAAGTATGGAAAGCATAGACAATGACTGCAAGAGCCCTGAAGACTGCACAATTACTGCTAAAGGATGGGCACCAAGGGTCTAGGCACTGCTATGCCTTGAGCTGCATAACATATTTGTGCAGTGTGAGATCATCTAAGGCATGCGGCCCTTTGCTTGCTTTTATCCGGCCCTTGGGGTATTATTACCCCAACTCTCAGCAACAGTGGGGCATATTCATGCCACTGACACTGGGGTACTAGTCTTCCCACTGACACCAACGATGGAACACTATTACTCTCATTGATATCAATGATGGGGCACTATTTCTCCAACTGACACCAATGATGGGGCACTATTTCTCCCACAAACACCAATGACGAGGCACTTTTCCTCCCAATGACTCCAATGAAGAGGCACTATTCCTCCCACTGACATCAATGATGAGGCACTATTTCTCCCGCTGACACCAATGATGTGGCACTATTCCTCTCACTGACACCAATTATGGGGCACAATTCCTCCGTCTGATGTCAATGGTCAGGCACTATTCCCCCCAATGACACCAATGATGTGGCAATATTTTTCCTACTGAGATCAATGATGGGGCACTATTCCTCCCACTGACACCAATGATGTGGCACTAATCCTCCCACTGACACCAATGATGAGGCGCTATTCCTCCTACTGACACCAATGATGGGGCACTATTCCTCCCCTACTACCAATGATATGGCATTGTTTACTCCCACTGATGCCAGGGCACTTTCTTTTTCCAACTGTCCACAGTCTGGCCCCCTAAAGTTAGAAGTATAGTAAAGTGGCCCTTTGTTTAGAAAGTTTGGAGACCCCTGATCTAAGGCACTGTGCCTCTCACTGCTAGTCTCAGTATATTTAGCTTGAGATTTTGGTGGTATATATATTTTTTTTAAATTGCAAACATGTCATACTTACTTGATTTGTGCAATGGTTTTGCACAGAGTGGCCCATTGCCTATGTTCCTGGCTCCTGCCGAGTGCCCACCATAGCATGCCGCTTGCTATGGGGGAACTTGTGCGAGCTCCATAGATACACAGAGCGCTGCTCAGCCCCGCTCCCTCCTCACTGGCGGTGATTGAGAGCAACCGGAACCAATGGCTCCCTCAGAGTCTATGAGAGAGCCAGCGCTGGATCAAGATTGGGCTCAGGTAAGTATAACGGGGTCTAGTGGGGGAAGCTGTACTTAGAAGGTTTTTTATCTGAATGCAGAGAATGCATTCAGGTAAAAAACCTTCAGCCTTTAGAACTACTTTAATAATGACATCACCAGTCGTCAAATAACTAGTTCTGACATGAGAAAGCAAAGCCCTACCAAGATGGTCCCTTTGACACAGAGATACAGTGCAGAACAAGGTGTAGTAAATCAGTGATGGGGAAAAATCAGCTGCAGAGAGCCTATAGGCAGTACTGGTGTCTAGTTTGCCCCCTGCTTGCCTTTGTTAGGCCATGGCTTCCACAGTACAGGTTCTCTTTAAATACGGCAACAGATATGTTCCCACAATCCCAACATTCTTACATTTTTCACCTTTGAGCAAAGAGTTTCTTTTCACATTCCTTGAATATTTAACAGAATAACTGGAAGAGATTGTATGGCCTTACAGTATATAGTGACATGCCAAGGCTATGCCACTGAGGTATAAAAGGCTGCAGTGTTTGCTGTGTAATCTCTTCCAAATGTCTGTCCCTGGAGTCTGAGAAATCACCTATGAACAACTAAAAGGTTAGATTCATAATGTGTTTTACGGAGCACTGCTTCGGCTCATAATGCACATTATGCTTATTAATCTAAAAGAAGTCACATTCTCTTTTTTTACTTTCATTTATAGGCATTAAAAGATAAGTTCACCTTTGGAACATGTTATGTGTTCTTCTCATATTTAGGGTGGAACATATAACATGTTCCAGGTCCTGCCTCCCCCTCTTCCAATCCCCCCTCCCTGTGACAGTGGATGAGGGATCTTCTCCCTCTCCTCCCTACCTGCTGTCACAATTTGAAAACAACACAGCTGTGCGGGGTTCTGCCCATACAGCCACGTCACTTATTCACAGGGTTCTGTGAATGAATGAAATGCTACAAGTATCACCGGCCACCGCGGCCAACAGCTTGTAGTTCTCAATGAACTGTAAGGGCACTAGTGAAAACTCTCATAGTTCATTGATCCTTCCTGAAATTCAGTAACTGCCTGCCTGTATGGGAGGTATGGGCAGACAGTGAACTGAGAGTCTGCAGGAGCCTGGCATTGCACTCACGATTGGCTGATCAGGGGTGCAATGTTTTACGGGCTCCAGTGTAAAAAAAATAATTCACTTTTTTTTAATCTGCAAAAAGATTTACATTTATTTTTTTTTTTATAAAGGGAAAACATATCCTTTAATTGTGTGAAGCTCATAAGAAAAGGTAACTATTGCATTTTTGTTATTTCTGTAAATAGGAAGCAGTCAGTGTGAGGGGATTTCTATCCCAGCTCCACAATCTAGTCCCATCTTTACAATGTCCAAACAAGCCTCCAGAAGGCAAATGGGGCAGTGGGTAAGTTCCAAAAAGATGAGGATCAGTAGCAGAGGGTGTGCGATATCAAGAGAACCCTAAACAGACAGAGTGACAAGTTCACTTTACCATTTAAAGTGACTGGGTCTCTTGAAAGAACAATCCCCTACCACCACTCACTGAAAGAACAATCCCCTACCACCACAAAAGGTAGCCTGCCACCACCCAACAGTTTATCCGCAGAACGGTCTGCTGGGACACCCCACACACACAGATCTCCGTCTGGCCGATCTGTTACCTTTTACAATCTGCACGCAATCTGCCCACACACAGTGCAATTGCATACAGATTGGCAATGAGCTTGACCGAGCGTTTAAAGGCACTAAAATACGATACAATCTAATCCAATCTAATCTCTCCAATCCAATCTCATCTCTCCAATCTCTCCGAAGATATGAGCATGTGCTTAAATACACAGAAGTCACTAATTATTTTAAGCTTTAATTTCCCAAAAGTGGGCAGTGCATAAAATATGTACAAAATATAAAAAGTTACAGAAATACAAGAAATACAAGAAGACACACAAATGACTATTCACTATAAAATAAAAAGGGAATAAAAGACAGAAGTAAAACTTTACCAGTATTTACCCTGCAACTGGAGCAAGTCAGAGAATCAGCAATCCGTTGGTCGATCAAACCAGCTCCGTAGGAATCACAAATGTCCCAGTGTCTGGGTACCCTTTTCATGGGGATATGGACGTAGGAGGGACATTAGTCCTCGGCCAATTGACCATGGGGGGGGGGGTGTTCCTGAATCTGCCCAAAGGGTGTTCTGGGTGTTGACCTGCCCAAGTTCAATTGGGCCAAGACCGGCTTGAAACACTAAGTCGGGGATTGGATTTCCAACACCAGCGCATCAGTCCGATCGCGACAGTACCAAACACCAGTCGACTGTCGCCATCCAGCGCCACCTTACCATTTCCTGCATTTTCCTGGCCTTCTGCCTACCCCACAAGTATGATTTTTAGTGCCGATGTGGCCTACAGAATGCCCTACAAGAAGGGAGAATGTTCATCTCTCTGCAACTAATATTTTAGCTTTTATGAGAGATTAAACATACCCCTTTTGATGTATGGATGAAGCTGGAATGTCTGGGCCACTTCCCTTAAACTGGTTTCACCAGAAGGTGACAACCTTATTAACACAAAAGGTGTCATTTCCCCAAAGCAGGGCTTTTCAGCCTAATTGATGCTAATTGTACCTCATTTCCCTAATGACAAGGACTGAATAAACATCCTTAATGACAATGGAATGTCCCTGCAGAATATACATCCTTAATGACAATGGAATGTCCCTCCAGTTACGATTACATATTGCTACTGATCACATCTTATCTACTCAAATCTGTACATTTATGTCACATGCACGTTACATCATTACACTATTTATAGATAAGAGTGCTCCTGTGAACCTTAATTAGTGATATTAAATGCATGGTAAGTGCCAAATTACCTCACTGGTAACCTGTTCAGAAAATAGGTGAAACATTTTCATATATGTGACCCAATTGCAATATGATATTTCTTACGCATAGGCTGATGCTATGGAAATGTAAACATTCAGGACAGGTGTGCTTTATTTTGTTTCTACTACAGAACATAAGTAAAGGTTATGCAAATGATATGGGTACTTTTGTTAAGTCACCCCTAAATAACCTAAGTTATAAGTTATAGTAAACCTAAAACCAAAATTATTTTAAAAATTTGGATAGAGTAGAGAATGTTGCCCCAATCTGTGTCCCATTGGGGAGATCTTCCTTCACTTTTTGTTCTGTAGACCCAAAATCAAATTAGAGGAAACTATGCACACAGCCTTCCCGATTAGTCCTGGAGATTACATAGATCTGCTATAGGGCATAATAAAACTGCCAGTACATGCAATGAGGTACTGATGGAGACTGACATTTTACGCCATGACAGAGCCCACCATCCCCTGTATTGTGCTTCGAAAGCTGAGGAACAGAATAATTTGGGAGTTAATGTCACTGATGCTGAAGGATTCTGGAAGGGCCATGGCTTTGAGTTCCAGATAAAAATAAGAGGCACAAATTACTGCAGCAATGTAATCATCAACAGAAGTATGGCCAATGCTATTATTACACTACAGAATAAATAATTCAGCTTTGTAATAAGTTTAGTTGGTAAAATACAGCATGTCTTTGATGATATATGTGTAACTCACTCCTACTTAGGTGCTAGGATTTGTATAGTTAGGATAAGTATAGCTGTGTTTCTCTGCTTAACAGAGAGGCTATTAGGAAAATCTAATTGGGCTCACTGCTTAACAGAGTGCTGTGATGGATTAGTCAGGTCTGCTCATGATGCCCTGGTGCTGCTCATTAGATTGTCTGAGTTATGCCCGCCTCCAGGAATCTATGAGAGCCTTCTAGAACCTGGGAGGGGACTAGCAAATGAGCAGCATGAATATGGATAAAGCCCTGGCCTATTGCAGGGGGGTGGCCCCATTGCATGCTGGGAATGGTATTTATGTTCTGTGAGCACATGGGTTCAGCATCTTTCCCAGGAGTGGACTGCACTAAGCCAAGCTGGAGGCAGGCTTGCCTCGCCTGATACTTGCTGCCATGTGGGCCTCAGGTGGGTTACCTGAGAGCCTGGAGATAGAAGGAATGGCCTTTTATCAACAGTACACTGACTGAGGGGAGCCGTCCGCCAAAGATTTGTCTGGCATCACTGGAGACAGAGTTGCTTGGAAGATTGGAAGGAGGTTGCCATTCTGTCCTTGGGCTTGTTAGTACAGACACTGAAAGATCTTGGGGAATCTCTCTACTTTTCTACCCCTCAGGTGCTTGATAGTCAGCGTGGGTCTGAGAAAAGGGAACACGGGCTAGTGTTGAAGAGCTTGTCAACTGTTGCTACTGCAATGGACTTTGATCAGTTCTATTACTTCTGGACTGCCACAGTCTGCCGTAAAGGGAGTGCACCTGAGGAGCTCAGCTCTGCAACTATTAGGGACTTTGTTCACTCCTAAGCTACTTGTTGCTACAATTTAAAGAGTATTCTGCTATCTGCTTTCAGCCAGGATTTCAATAGTGCTCAACTAAGATATCAGCTAAATGTTCTCAGTGTGAATAGTTCTAATTTTGAAGTATCCTACTAAATTCCCCATCCCTATCCCCAGTTCTACAATAAAACTCCAAAAACAAACATTTCCTAGACTGGTCATCGAAGACAACTAGCGAAAGAGTGTGCATACATGGTTGTGGAAAATACTTTGTGCCTGGCTGAGGGGCGAAGCAAGGGGGAAACCTGGGCAAAAATACAATATGCTCCTCCAGGGGTAGCGCTAAATATAGTATGTATGGTAAAAGTGAATCCTCTATACCTTTTCTCAATGTTTCTAGCAATGTGAGCAGTCAAGTGGCCTATTCTGAATTCTGAATCCTAGTTGTGGCAAGACCATATAGGCTTTCCAGTATAATGCTTGAGTTATTCAAGACCAAGAGTCAGTGTTGATGGGGGAATCCCTCCAGCTTCTCGGTCTATTCCCTGCCATCAGAATACAATCATCACTGCTGTCGGCTATAGCCAGCAGCAGTGATTGTACGAAAAAAGCCCAACAGGCTGGTTGTACTGAACTTGATAGATAGATTGACTTCAGTACAACCAGCCTGCCCAAAGATGGATCGAAATTTGTCAGATTCCAGCTTTAACTTAGAGACTTAGAGAAAAATGAATACTGTATACAATAAAAATACTTTTGTTGAATCATTTATCAAAGGAGTGATTTCCCTCATCATTTCTAAATAAAAAGCCTTGGTCATCTTGATTTTGATCCATGCTCAACCTGGTAAATACATAAAATTAGGAAGGTTTTAATTTAATATAGCTGTAGAGTCTGGCTTGGGGCTGAACTGGAGGAACACTTAAAGCAATTCTAAAGTTTAATTTTTGTTTTTTGGAAAATAACAAACATGTCTTTACTTACCTGCTGTGTGCAGTGGTTTTGCACAGAGCAACCTAGATCCTCCTCTTCTTGGGTACCCTGCAGGCTCTCCTGGCCCCTCGTTCCTGTTGGGTGCCCCCACAGCAAGGAACTTGCTATGGGGGCACCTGCTGCTCCATGTGTCCATTCACACATGGAGCCGTGGCTTGACCCTGCCCCCTCTCTCTTCATTGGCTGACTGGCTGTGATTGACAGCAGTGGGAACCAATGGCTCCCGCTTGCTGTCTCAGCCAATGAGGCAGAGACCCGGGACAGCCAAGGTTGTTGTTCACGTCACTGGATCACGATGAGGCTCGAGTAAGTATTGAGAGGGCAGGGGGCAATGCTGCACACAGAAGGTTTTTTAACCTTCAAGCATAGAATGCATGAAGGTGAAAAACCTTGAGCCTTTACAACCACTTTAAGAAGGTTCTTATATTTTCAAACTTTTTCTCACTTTCAACAAGTATTGAGTCTAAATGGTAAGGGCAACATTGTTGGGCTGTACTTAGAGCACGTTTCCTTAATCTGGCCCTGATCATATCTCATCAAGTACTGTCTCATGTGGGACAAGATCCAATTTACTTCCATAATGAGATGTTGCAGAGATTTCATTGGATTTCTTATCCAGACCTGGTCATTTATCCTCTATTGCAGCTGCACAAACTATACACATATCACAGCAGGAGTAATACATCGTAGAATGTCAAGAGGGTCAAGACACAGTTTACAGTATTTTCATTCAAGCCAATTTGCCCAAGTGGTTTTGTGACTAGCCCATGTATGTGTGCATAATTGCACATAGCATGTGGGTAGGGCCTCCTCATGGCCAGAGGCCACATTGCAACCTTGGGGCCCCACAAACAGATGAATAATGTATTTTTACCTGCCAGTGACTCCTGTCCTGGTATGGACCACACAGTCATTTCAGAAGTGACAGCGTAGAGCATTGTCCCTCCCCACAAGCTCTTCCACTAAACACTTTTTCACCCTTTCAGCTTGTAGACTAGGAGGGAAGCTGCTGTATACATTATGAGGCCAAGCACACTGTGGTTTCAGGCTGGGTTCCTAGGACCAGTCCATTCTACAGCAAGGCCCTAAGACAGGGACCCAACTGCACGGAAGGGTGAACCCCAGCTACCAGTCCACCCCTCCTATGGGACCTCTGTGTTCCACACCTGAGCTGGCTGCTGCTCCTCACTCACTTTGTTACCCAGAGGGTTAACCTGAAGTAAGCACACTTTGTTCCCCAAAGCATATCCACAGTGGATTCATATTCTTCTTCACAAGAACCAGACCTGATGTGTATCTCTACCAATAAATATTTTATGTTTCAATTTGCATCCATTGCATACAGATTTCAGGAGGATTGCAGTATGGTAATTCACATAACTACGCAATATCAGTTTAACAGAACTTAAACCTGTCCAGTGCAAGGATGAACCCAAGGATGACCCCATAAGGTAAAAAAAGAAAGTCAAGTCCTTAGTCCCATGCTTGGGTCCCGATGAGGGGTAACTCTAACATTACCATAACAATCACATCTCACAGTGTATGGTCATTCTCCTGACTCCCAGAAAGACCACAAGGCCCAGCCTCCTCCTGTATTTATCACTCCCCAAAGACAGAAAGAGACTCATGCAGGGGGAGGCACGCCACAGCACTAAACCTTTACCCTATAAAGCACACAATATTATTAACTCTAAAGACACCCAACATAATTAATTATTCAGGCACCTGCCTACAAGCAGACGTCCATGTGCATGGCTGCAGTCTGTAATTTTTGTACTGTACCAAAAATTCTTTTGAATATAATATATACAATTGCTCTAAAGTCAGTAAATGTACAGAATTATATTTAATATGCTGTTTATTCACCAGTTCAATTGACATGCTGTGCTGATGCCACTTATATGATGCAAATATTTGACGAGACAATATTAACAATGTAATCTCCTAAAAAGCCAGCTGTTTCAACATTGTGGTAGAGCACTGGACCTGGAGATAAGTACAGTACTCTGTTGTTATTCTAGTACTCTTCATTTCCCTTTCACTTATGCTTTGACTACTAGTATTATTATTATTATTATTATTGAGAATTTATATAGCGCCAACAGTTTGCTCAGCGCTTTACAATATAACGGGAGACAATACAGCAACAATACACTTCAATACAAGAGGGTTAAGAGGGCCCTGCTCCTTGGAGCTTACAATCCAAGAGGGAGGGGCTAGTGGTACAAAAAGTAATAACTGTGGGGGATGGACTGGTAGGAGGAATAGAAGATTCCAATAATTAGCTGAGGGCAGGATAGGTTTCCCTGAAGAGATATTTTTTTAGAGATCGCCTAAAAGTGAGCAGAGTAGGTGACAGTCTGATAAATTGGGGCAGAGAGTTCCAGAGGATGGGAGAAGCTCTGGAGAAGTCCTGGAGACAAGAATGGGAGGAGGAGACAAGGGAGCTAGAGAGCAGGAGGTTTTGTGAGGAGCAGAGAGTACAATTTGGGTTATATTTGGAGACAAGATTGGTGATGTCATTTGGGGCAGGGTTATAAATGGTTTTATATGTTATTGTTAATGTTTTTAATTTTATCTGCTGGGCAATGGGAAGCCAGTGGAGGGATTGGCAGAGAGGGGTGGCAGATATGTAATGGTTGGTAAGGTGGATGAGTCTGGCAGCAGCATTCAGGATAGACTGAAGAGGGGATAGCCTGCGATGAGGTAGGCCAATGAGGAGGGAGTTACAATAGTCAAGGCGAGAGATAACAAGGGAGTGAATAAGTTGCTTAGTAGCTTTAGAGGTTAAGAACGGGTGTATCTTGGAGATGTTGCGGAGGTGAAGTCTACAAGATTAGTATACTAGTATAGTATAACTACTAGTATAATTTAACAGGAGACAGGACACTTAGCATAGCCTCTTCTCATCCCTGCACAATAATATTTATTAATAGACCATTATTAATAGGGCCATGTCTTTTACCTGGTACTACATTTCATGTACTATGGCAAAAAACATCAGAAAGGTTTTACATTAAAATGTAATAATGCTTGAGAATTACAAAATTTGCAAATTTTGTTAATTTAATAATTGCTTTTATTTCATAGACATTTATCTTTAATTTAAATGAAATCCCTATTAAAAATCAAAATGTGTATATAAACCCTGAGGCTAGGATCAAACCTATGTGATTGGTGCAGCTCACGTTTGCGCTGGCACAGCAACCCATTCCTTTGAATGGGCTACTCTACCTGCTGGAAACACAGGAAAAAGATCCCTGCACCTTTTCAAAATCGCAGCTGTACAGAAATTACATGATGCTTTTGCATTTCCCGCAGTTAAAAACGCACTGAATTAATGGCACTTCTGCATGTCTGCTAAATAGCAGCATAGTTTACCTGTGGGTGCAGTAAGGAGTGTGATTTACATGTATTCCTGCATCCACATATATGTGAACCTAGCCTGATAATGAACTTGTTTGCTCCTCTTTGGTGTGTTAAAGGATAAGTTCATGTTACAGATGCACCAGCTTCCGTTTTTCCCTCAAGTCCCTATTTTGACAGCAAGCAGGGGATCTTCTCCCCCCACTCGCTGTCACAATCTAAAAATACCCATGGCGGTGTGGGACTCTGCCCATTCGACCACGTCATTCATTCACAGTGTTCTGTGAATGTGAAAACTACATGTACTGACAGCCTTTGCAGCTGTTCTCCATGATCTACCAGGGTGCTGTTGAGCGCTCTAAGTAGTTCATTGAGCTTCCTGTTATTCCCACATTGGAGGTAGAGGCAGACAGCTACACAGACAGTCTGCTGGATCATGGGGGCAATGCTTTACAGGCTCCTAACAAAAAAAAATAATGAATGCATATCTTTTTTACCTGCAAAAAATGGTGCATTTATTATTGTTTTTGTAAAGCTGAACTTATCCTTTAAATATATAATTGAAATTGTTTTGTTATATCTGTCTAATCAGTTAAAAAAGGAATACCTGTTGATCGTATCAGGAATCCTGTGCATTCTGCATTGTTGTCAGCTCTGCACAGTCCATTCCTGTGGGCTATAGAACACCTCCTTATATCATAGGGATGAAGGGAGGAAGAAGTATTCTGCAGTCCTAAAATACTTCCTGTCCTAGAGTGACAATACTGCTACTCTTTAGATACAGTGCGGTGAGTGTTGTCACCCTTGGGCAGACAGTATGTTACTCTCAAGATTGCCGGGTGGAAATAATGGGAAAAAAAAGTCTGAAAAAAAAAACCTAATGCAACCACCACATCTAAGGCCTGGTAAGCTGCAATTTATTAAAATTGTGTTCCTGGGTTTATAAACAGTTTCTACATCACTATTCTACTGAGGTAAAGCTTAGCTTACTTAAAACATTGTCAGCCTCACACCTAAAGAACTAAAATGCAAAAAATGACTGGTTAAATCAACAAGTGTTTTTTTTTTACTGCTACCATTCCTTTATACTAGCCTTTCAAAATAATTAAAAAACAATAATTTAGTGGTTGGATAAAAGGTTTAGTGTAGTACAACTCTTTGGTATTTGCCCTTGTTTTAGGGGTCTATATACCAGACAATATAGAGAGACATTTAAGAAGCAAACCGGGCATATAGATTTGTCTAAAAAAGGGACAACTCCTTCTGAAGAGGGACAGTTGGGAGCTGTTAGTTTTTCTGTTATATGTTCTGATATTTGCCAAGTGCGGCCCCTTAGGCTCATGTTTTTTTTCCACAAACCTTAGAAATGTACCTTATTGCAGAGCTTATAGCTGCTAATGGTGGCTACGTGCATTTTGTTTTTTTATCCGATTGATCAAAGCAATCAAATCCGCAAACAATCTAATAGCTATAATTTCTCTTCCAATCGATTTAGGCTTGATTTTGATTGGAATTGATCGATCATTGGCCAGGGTGGAATATTATCTATCATTATTTATCAATTGGCAACACTGAGATACCTTGTTCATTAATTTCACTCGTATGTAAATTATTTCAATCCATCAGATTAGTTCACATGGCGGGAAAACAGATAATCTACAATTGTAAAGTAATTTTGTATTTTACCAATCAATCAAAGTCCACTTCCCTGTGTATGGCATATTGATCAATAGGGTTATTGACTATAGATTTCCTATTGGAAGAGACCGATCAGAAAAGTAATTGATAATTTATTGTAGTGTGTTTGGCCACCATAAGTTAGGATAGTCACATACTGTACGTCTAGTTCTTTATGATAAAGGTTTGGAAACCTCCTCAACTGCCAAACTAGGGTCTAGGAATGATAGGAACTTGACTGCCTCTAATTACTGCTGTCTTTGAGAAATACATACTTTTGTGGAACCACCCATCCCAGGATAAACTGAATAAGTGATTGTGAAGAAGTACTTCTCTCCCGGTTCTATTCAGATAAGTTATTTGTTCGGTCATCACTAGTGTTGTCTCTTGATTTTAGCAAGCCAATCAAACCTGTACTTCTATATTAGTCATTCTAGCCAGGTTTTATTATATCTTGGTGTAATAACTCCTTGTGCAATCTTAATCTTCCTTTTTTGAACCCTTTGTACTTAGGAGATAAACTAAAAATGCGTCACTGTAGTGTAATACTATAGATCAAAAGATATGGGACACTTTCCAAGTTCAAAGTGATAAGAGCTGTTTGCAGACTAAAATACTGACTATCCAGAATAGCACATTCAATGCCTTCCAAAATTGAACATCTCAATTTACAGAATTTACAGAAGCAGTCACAACCTTTATTTCTTATATTGTATGCCAGTGATGTCACAAACATTGTAGCTAAAGATTATTGACAAATTGTTCCTTAAGGTGATATTAAGAGCTTTTTTTTAAATAACAAACTTGTTATACTTACTTGCTCTGTGCAATGGTTTTGCAAAAAGCAACCCCAATCCTCCTCTTCTCTGGTCCCCCATCGGCCCTCCTGGCCCCTCCCTTCTACCTATTACCTCCATAGCAAGCAGCTTGCTATGGGGGCACGCAAGCAGACTTGCTCCCAAGCCACTGCTTTGTGTGTCCATTCACACACAGAGTGCAGCTCCGCCCTGCCCCCACTCTCTCCTCATTGGCTCACGGTCTGTGATTGACAGTGGGAGCCAATGGCCAATGAGGAGGGAGAGACCTGGGAGAGTCAAGGCTTTTGTGCACATCACTGGATTGAGATCGGGCTCAGGTAAGTATTAGGGGTGCTGGGGATACTGCTGCATACAAAACTTTTTTTGCCTTTATGCATAGAAGGCACGAAGGTAAAAACCTTAAGATTTTACAGCCACTTTAAAGCTGCACAGGATTCTCAAATATTCCTTTTGTCCAACGCAAATTCTTCATTTTCTGCATTACCTTTGTGGAACTGCACCTTTGTGGAAATTGGCACAATTCATTTCAGACATGATGAATGCTTCCAGAGCCCGTTCTTTTAGAGAGTAATATATTATTCTTTTAACTGACAGAGACTATTTTTCCTTTATTGTGCATATGATAAAATGCACATTGTAGGCCTGAAGATTGCCTAAAACCCCCAAAATAACATACCAAAAAAAGGAGTATCACTCTTTCCACTATATTCTCTGCAAATTAAATCAAAATTAAAAAAAAGCATGAGAGGTGTTCCTGGTGGCTGTGCAAATGGATGGAACCAATAACTGAATTGGTAGGGACAGGGGCGGACTGACCATTTGGAAACTTGGGCACTGCCCGAGGGCCCGGGGTCAGTAGGGGGCCCCATGAGATGCCCCTGGTACCTTTTTCATAGGCTTTTTTGAGTTTGGGCAAGGACACAGGGGCCCCATGATCCCCTATTGCCCGGAGGCCCCATGAGTTGTCAGTCTGCCCCTGGGTAGGAAAGGAGTTGGAGATGAGTTACAGAGGCAAATTCTGCTAGCCTTGCTATCCTGTAGTGAAAGCTGCAGTGACCAGGACAGGTTTAATCGAAATGCCTGCATTTTATATTTGCTTGCAACTCTATATTTTTTTGACAGAGTCCCTTTAATCCATGCTGTTTCTGTTATGAATATAGTGAATATAGCGTTTGCTGCTGCAGCAGCATGTCTCCCATGTCCAGTATGCCAGGATTGTTTTTCAATCCAATTAATTTACAATTATAGCATTGAGATTTACAAATGTATCAGTTATTGCACTTGACAACAGGTATTGATTGGTGTTATTACTACTAAATTAACACGATTACATGTTTATGGAGAATTAATAATATAACGATTGCTTGATATGCACCAAAGCCTGAATTTGAAAATTCACCAGCTTCTGGCGCAGTGATTGGTTTAGGGCAGTGTTTCTCAACTCCAGTCCTCATGGACCCCCAACAGGTCATGTTTTCAGGATTTCCATTATTTTGCACAGGTGATTTGATCAGTTTCACTGCCTTAGTAATTACCACAGCTGTTTCATCTGAGGGAAATCCTGAAAACATGACCTGTTGGGGGTCCATGAGGACTGGAGTTGAGAAACACTGGTTTAGGGAGATGAAACTCTACAGTTGTGCTTGACTGAACCTTGCCTGTCCCCTTCTTTATTTCCATGCCAGCCTGGAATATATCTGGGGCAAAGTCACTCTGTTCACCTCCCATAACAAGCCAACCCTCTTTATTAAGGCTACAACACATCAAAATAATAGCCCCATAGGCAGGTAACAGATGAAGAATCAGTGGTAATGTTACATTAAAATACACTATATTGCCAACAGTATTGGGATATGCCTCCAAATAATTGGATTCAGTTGTTCCAATCACCTCCATGGCCACAGGTGTATAAAATCAATCACCTAGGCATACAGACTGATTCTACAAACATTTGTGAAGGAATGGGTTGCTCTCAGGAGCTCAGTGGCACCGTGATAGGTTGCCACCTGTGCAATAACTCCATCCATGAAATTTCCTTGCTACTAAATATTCCACGGTCAACCGTTAGTGGTATTATAACAAAGTGGAAGCAACTTGGAACAACAGCAACTCAGCCACAAAATGCTAGGCCACATAAAACGTCAGAGCTGGGACAGCGCATGCTGAAGCGCACAGTGCATAAAAGTCACCAACTGTCTGCAGAGTACTTGCCTGACTGCATTTTGCCAAATGTAAAGTTTGGCGGAGGGGGCATTGTGGTATGGGGTTGTTTTTCAGGGGTTGGGCTTGGCCCCCTAGTTCCAGTGAAGGGAACTCTTAAGGTGTCAGCATACCAAGACATTTTGGACATTTCATGCTCCCAACTTTGTGGGAACAGTTTGAGGATGGCCCCTTCCTGTTCCAACATTACTGCACACCAATGCACAAAGCAAGGTCCATAAAGACATGGATGAGTGAGTTTGGGGTGGAGGAACTTGACTGTGCTGCACAGAGTCCTGACCTCAACCCTATAGAACACCTTTGGGATGAATTAGAGTGGAGACTGCGAGCCAGGCCTTCTCGTCCGACATCAGTGCCTGACCTCACAATTGCACTTCTGGAAGAATGGTCAGACCTTTCCATAGACACACTCCTAAACCTTGTGGACAGCCTTCCCAGAAGAGTTGAAGCTGTTATACCTGCAAAGGGTGGGCCAACTCAATATTGAACCCTACGGACTAAGACTGGGATGCCATTAAAGTTCATGTGCGTGTAAAGCAGCGGTTCTCAACCTGGGGGTCGAACGACACTTTCACAGGGGTCGCCTAAGACCATCGGAAAACACATATTTCCGATGGCCTTAGGAACCGAGACACCGCTCCTCTGTCTGTCTCCAGGTATGGGCGGGATGACATGCCGTCCCTGTCATCTGGACACACCCCCGGGATCAATCCTCGCCGGTGATTGGCCGCCGGAACTGTAGCTCAGGAGAGGCACACAGGCGGGCAATCACCGGCGAGGAGGTGGAGCTTGGAGAGGAGGAGCCGAGCGGCACCGCGAAGATCGAGCGAGTGAAGAGGAGGAGAGCGGCCGGAGAAGGAAGACGTCTGACCGGTAAGTGTCTGTACCATGGGAGAGGGAGGGAGCGAGCGAGCCCAGGCTGGAGCAGGGGTCAGCAAGGTAAGTATCATTGGTGTCAGTGGGAGGAATAGTGCCCCATCATTGGTGTCACTAATACCAATGATGGGGCACTATTCCTCCCCCCACTGACACCAACGATGGGGCACTATTCCTCCCCCCACTGACACCAACGATGGGGCACTATTCCTCCCCCCACTGACACCAACGATGGGGCACTATTCCTCCCCCCACTGACACCAACGATGGGGCACTATTCCTCCCCCCACTGACACCAACGATGGGGCACTATTCCTCCCCCCACTGACACCAACAATGGGGCACTATTCCTCCCACTGACACCAACGTTGGGGCACTATTGCTCCCCCTGATACCAACGATGGGGCACTATTCCTCCCACTGACACCAACGATGGGGCACTATTCCTCCCACTGACACCAACGATGGGGGCACTATTCCTCCCCCCACTGACACCAATGATGGGGCACTATTCCTCCCACTGACACCAATGATGGGGCACTATTCCTCCCACTGACACCAATGATGGGGCACTATTCCTCCCACTGACACCAATGATGGGGGAACTATTCCTCCCCCCACTGACACCAACGATGGGGCACTATTCCTCCCCCCACTGACACCAACGATGGGGCACTATTCCTCCCACTGATACCAACGATGGGGCACTATTCCTCCCACTGACACCAATGTTGGGGCACTATTGCTCCCCCTGATACCAATGATGGGGCACTATTCCTCCCACTGACACCAATGATGGGGGCACTATTCCTCCCACTGATACCAATGATGGGGCACTATTCCTCCCACTGATACCAATGACGGGGCACTATTCCTCCCACTGACACCAGTGTTGGGGCACTATTCCTCCCACTGACACCAGTGATGGGACACTTTTCCTCCCACTGACATCAGTGATGGGACACTATTCCTCCCACTGACACCAGTGATGGGGCACTATTCCTCCCACTGACACCAATGATGGGGCACTATTCCCCCCACTGACACCAATGATGGGGCACTATTCCCCCCACTGACACCAATGATGGGGCACTATTACTCCCACTGACACCAATGATGGGGCACTATTCCCCCCACTGACACCAATGATGGGGCACTATTCCCCCCACTGACACCAATGATGGGGCACTATTACTCCCACTGACACCAATGATGGGACACTATTCCCCCCACTGACACCTATGATGGGGCACTATTCCTCCCACTGACACCAATGATGGGGCACTATTCCTCCCACTGACACCAATGATGGGGCACTATTCCTCCCACTGACACCAATGATGGGGCACTATTCCTCCCACTGATACCAATGATGGGGCACTATTCCTCCCACTGACACCAGTGTTGGGGCACTATTCCTCCCACTGACACCAACGATGGGGCACTATTCCTCCCACTGACACCAATGATGGGGGCACTATTCCTCCCCCCACTGACACCAACGATGGGGCACTATTCCTCCCACTGACACCAATGATGGGGCACTATTCCTCCCACTGACACCAAGGATGGGGCACTATTCCTCCCACTGACACCAATGATGGGGCACTATTCCCCCCACTGACACCAATGATGGGGCACTACTCCCCCCACTGACACCAATGATGGGGCGCTATTCCCCCCACTGACACCTATGATGGGGCGCTATTCCTCCCACTGACACCAATGATGGGGCGCTATTCCTCCCACTGACACCAATGATGGGGCGCTATTCCTCCCGCTGACACCAATGATGGGGCGCTATTCCTCCCGCTGACACCAATGATGGGGCGCTATTCCTCCCGCTGACACCAATGATGGGGCGCTATTCCTCCCGCTGACACCAATGATGGGGCACTATTCCCCCCACTGACACCTATGATGGGGCACTATTCCTCCCACTGACACCAATGATGGGGCACTATTCCTACCACTGACACCAAGGATGGGGCACTATTCCTACCACTGATACCAATGATGGGGTACTATTCTTCCCATTGACATCAGTGATGGGACACTATTCCTCCCACTGACACCAATGACGTGACACTACTCCTCCCACTTCCAAATTACAGTTATGAAGTAGCAACGAAAATAATTTTATGGTTGGGGGTCACCACAACATGAGGAACTGTATTAAGGGGTCGCGGCATTAGAAAGGTTGAGAACCACTGGTGTAAAGGAAAGCGTCCCAATACTTTTGGCAATATAATATATATGTGAACCCTTACATTGCAAAACAACCCATTCAGTTTATTATAGAAATGAGAGGCAAGATGTGTGTGTTTGTGTTTTTTTTAATTGATCACATAATCTCTGTTCTCAGCTGCACAAGAGGCTTGGAGAGGTGGAGAAACACCAGTACACTGATCTTACTAGTGAACAATTGTGCAGGGGGGCGTGTCAGCATGTCTTTGCCAGCAAGTCTGTATCCATTGAAGGATATGTAGGTGGTGCTCTCAGCACAGCCAGAAAACTAGTCACGCTGGGATGGATGTGCTTCTATTCTCAGTGTGGTCTGTTTGCAGGAGGACTGGCAGGATCACCATGTATTTTACACAAAGTAAGCAATACACTGAGAACAAGATACTTTTTTCTTAACAGCAGTACATGGTACCGCAAACACATATCAGGAATATGAAATGCTTGGGTAACATATTCTTTAGTTGTTTACACTTTCACTTTCATAATATCACTTGTCCAGATCTTACCTTCTGCTGATTAGTGGGGGGTCTTTCTACTCACAGCACTATGATCAACAGTAGGGAGCATGTGGGTAAGTAGCACTGTTGACTGTTTTCCAGTGCAGCCAAAGGGTTGAGCAATGAATGTTCTAAGAAGAAATGTTTTTTTGGTAGAGTGGGGAAGGGATGAAAGCAGGGGTGGACTGACAACTCATGGGGCCCCCGGGCAATAGGGGATCATGGGGCCCCTGTGTTCTTGCCCAAACTCAAAAAAGCCTATGAAAAAAGGTACCAGGGGCATCTCATGGGGCCCCCTACTGACCCTGGGCCCTCGGGCAGTGCCCGAGTTTCCAAATGGTCAGTCCGCCCCTGGATGGAAGTCTTGTTAAGTGTTTTCCATTGCCTTGTCCCCGTGGGCACGGTTCTCCTCACTTTCTGGGTGATCACCTAGACCAGTGGTTCTCAACCTTTCTAATGCCGCGACCCCTTAATACAGTTCCTCATGTTGTGGTGACCCCCAACCATAAAATTATTTTCGTTGCTACTTCATAACTGTAATTTGGAAGTGGGAGGAGTAGTGTCACGTCATTGGTGTCAGTGGGAGGAATAGTGTCCCATCACTGATGTCAATGGGAAGAATAGTACCCCATCATTGGTATCAGTGGTAGGAATAGTGCCCCATCCTTGGTGTCAGTGGTAGGAATAGTGCCCCATCATTGGTGTCAGTGGGAGGAATAGTGCCCCATCATAGGTGTCAGTGGGGGGAATAGTGCCCCATCATTGGTGTCAGCGGGAGGAATAGCGCCCCATCATTGGTGTCAGCGGGAGGAATAGCGCCCCATCATTGGTGTCAGCGGGAGGAATAGCGCCCCATCATTGGTGTCAGCGGGAGGAATAGCGCCCCATCATTGGTGTCAGCGGGAGGAATAGCGCCCCATCATTGGTGTCAGCGGGAGGAATAGCGCCCCATCATAGGTGTCAGTGGGGGGAATAGCGCCCCATCATTGGTGTCAGTGGGGGGAGTAGTGCCCCATCATTGGTGTCAGTGGGGGGAATAGTGCCCCATCATTGGTGTCAGTGGGAGGAATAGTGCCCCATCATTGGTGTCAGTTGGAGGAATAGTGCCCCATCCTTGGTGTCAGTGGGAGGAATAGTGCCCCATCATTGGTGTCAGTGGGAGGAATAGTGCCCCATCGTTGGTGTCAGTGGGGGGAGGAATAGTGCCCCCATCGTTGGTGTCAGTGGGAGGAATAGTGCCCCATCGTTGGTGTCAGTGGGAGGAATAGTGCCCCAACACTGGTGTCAGTGGGAGGAATAGTGCCCCATCATTGGTATCAGTGGGAGGAATAGTGCCCCATCATTGGTGTCAGTGGGAGGAATAGTGCCCCATCATTGGTGTCAGTGGGAGGAATAGTGCCCCATCATTGGTGTCAGTGGGGGGAATAGTGCCCCATCATAGGTGTCAGTGGGGGGAATAGTGCCCCATCATTGGTGTCAGTGGGAGTAATAGTGCCCCATCATTGGTGTCAGTGGGGGGAATAGTGCCCCATCATTGGTGTCAGTGGGGGGAATAGTGCCCCATCATTGGTGTCAGTGGGAGTAATAGTGCCCCATCATTGGTGTCAGTGGGGGGAATAGTGCCCCATCATTGGTGTCAGTGGGGGGAATAGTGCCCCATCATTGGTGTCAGTGGGGGGAATAGTGCCCCATCATTGGTGTCAGTGGGGGGAATAGTGCCCCATCATTGGTGTCAGTGGGAGGAATAGTGCCCCATCACTGGTGTCAGTGGGAGGAATAGTGTCCCATCACTGATGTCAGTGGGAGGAAAAGTGTCCCATCACTGGTGTCAGTGGGAGGAATAGTGCCCCAACACTGGTGTCAGTGGGAGGAATAGTGCCCCGTCATTGGTATCAGTGGGAGGAATAGTGCCCCATCATTGGTATCAGTGGGAGGAATAGTGCCCCCATCATTGGTGTCAGTGGGAGGAATAGTGCCCCATCATTGGTATCAGGGGGAGCAATAGTGCCCCAACATTGGTGTCAGTGGGAGGAATAGTGCCCCATCGTTGGTGTCAGTGGGAGGAATAGTGCCCCATCGTTGGTGTCAGTGGGGGGAGGAATAGTGCCCCATCGTTGGTGTCAGTGGGGGGAGGAATAGTTCCCCCATCGTTGGTGTCAGTGGGAGGAATAGTGCCCCATCATTGGTGTCAGTGGGAGGAATAGTGCCCCATCGTTGGTGTCAGTGGGGGGAGAAATAGTGCCCCATCGTTGGTGTCAGTGGGGGGAGGAATAGTTCCCCCATCGTTGGTGTCAGTGGGAGGAATAGTGCCCCATCATTGGTGTCAGTGGGAGGAATAGTGCCCCATCATTGGTGTCAGTGGGGGGAGGAATAGTGCCCCCATCATTGGTGTCAGTGGGAGGAATAGTGCCCCTTCGTTGGTGTCAGTGGGAGGAATAGTGCCCCATCGTTGGTATCAGGGGGAGCAATAGTGCCCCAACATTGGTGTCAGTGGGAGGAATAGTGCCCCATTGTTGGTATCAGTGGGGGGAGGAATAGTGCCCCATCGTTGGTGTCAGTGGGGGGAGGAATAGTGCCCCATCGTTGGTGTCAGTGGGGGGAGGAATAGTGCCCCATCGTTGGTGTCAGTGGGGGGGAGGAATAGTGCCCCATCGTTGGTGTCAGTGGGGGGAGGAATAGTGCCCCATCATTGGTATTAGTGACACCAATGATGGGGCACTATTCCTCCCACTGACACCAATGATACTTACCTTGCTGACCCCTGCTCCAGCCTGGGCTCGCTCGCTCCCTCCCTCTCCCATGGTACAGACACTTACCGGTCAGACGTCTTCCTTCTCCGGCCGCTCTCCTCCTCTTCACTCGCTCGATCTTCGCGGTGCCGCTCGGCTCCTCCTCTCCAAGCTCCACCTCCTCGCCGGTGATTGCCCGCCTGTGTGCCTCTCCTGAGCTACAGTTCCGGCGGCCAATCACCGGCGAGGATTGATCCCGGGGGTGTGTCCAGATGACAGGGACGGCATGTCATCCCGCCCACACCTGGAGACAGACAGAGGAGCGGTGTCTCGGTTCCTAAGGCCATCGGAAATATGTGTTTTCCGATGGTCTTAGGCGACCCCTGTGAAAGTGTCGTTCGACCCCCAAAGGGGTCGCGACCCCCAGGTTGAGAACCGCTGACCTAGACCAAAGTGCAAAGAATTTCCTCTCAAGAGACAGAGGTAATAACGAAAGCCTGACAGAGGTCTTGACCTTTCTCCACACCACCTAGAAGTAATACATTGAAGGCCTGTGTGTGAGCTCTGCATTCTGGATCATCTATATTGAAACATGCTATTGTTTATTAATATATTTAACATATTATAAAGAGTTGCAAAATTAGGAACACAGAATTCTAATGTTACATGTAAACAGCTACATGGGCAGGTATTGTTTGTTCATATGTATAATTTTTATTTAACAGGAAAGCCTCTAGTTTTTATTAGTCTTTAATCATTAATTATTTCTGAATCATGTACATTGTTAAAGTGCATAAAAAACTCCAAAATAATCCAAACTCAGGACAAGGTTGTTTAGTTCTTTTATGTTCCAAGTATACACACTGACTTGTTGATGTCAGAACCAGTTCTATTTTTATGTGAGAAAAAGATAAAATAAAGATAAGCGTTAGTATATATGGACAACAGACCCAGAAGCAAGTCAAGTGCATCAGACTTTAACGTAAAAATGTCTTGCATTTGAGATACGTTTGAGATCCCTTCGAAATATTTTTGAGTTGGCGGGAGCAGGTAAAGCTGCTTTGTTTAAGCTACAAGTCATTCAAGGTGCAGCCTACACAGGGCTATGGACTCAATTTATTGAATATGACAGCATTGGTGCACAGCCCAGTCTCATGCTGGATTCATATAGTCTTCCAAACTCAGAAATGGCTATTTTCTGAGCTCTTGGCATTTGAACAGAGCAGTGGGGGAAAGGTAAGAATATGCAGATTGAGAGGAAAGCATTAAAAGAAATCCACAATGTCAAGCACAGGTTTGACAACAGAAAAGCAATGCTCTTGCCGGGACCAGTGGTGTGCTCATAGTTACATAGTTAGTCTGGCTGAAAAAAGACAAAATCCATTCAGTTCAACCATTAAAGGAAAAGAAAAAGTTATAATCTTATACCCACAGTTGATCCAGAGGAAGGCAAAACAAAACCCAGCAAAGCATGATCCAATTTGCTCCAGCTGGGACAAAATTTCTTCCTGATCCCCTGAGAGAAAATCAGATATTCCCTGGATCAACTTTACCTATAAATGTTAGTATCCAGTTATATTCTGTGTATCTAAGAAATAATCTACACCTTTTTTGAAGCAATCCACTGAGCTGAACAGAACCAACTCTTGAGGGAGTCTATTCCACATTTTTACAGCTCTCACTGTGAAGAAACCTTTCCATGTTTGGAGATTAAATTTCTTTTCCTCCAGATGTAAAGAGTGCCCCCTTGTCCTCTGTGATGACCTCAGGGTGAATAACTCTGCACCGAGTTCACTATATGAACCACTGATGTATTTATACATGTTGATCATATCCCCCCTTAATCTCCTCTTCTCAAGAGAGAATAAATTCAGTTCCTCTAATCTTTCCTCATAGCTGAGCTCCTCCATGCCTCTTATCAGTTTGGTTGCCCTTCTCTGTACTTACTCAAGTTCCCCAATATTCTTTTTGTGAAATGGTGCCCAAAACTGAACTGCATATTCCAGATGAGGTATTACTAATGATTTGTACCGGAGTAATATGACATCTCTCTCTCTGGAGTCTATACCTCTTTTAATATAAGAGAGGATTTTGCTCGCTTTAGAAACCGCAATATAACATCAACTGGATGATTCGATGGCTGTATCCTGTTTTGCATGCACAGGTTTGCTTGATGCTGTTTTGTTGTGTAGCCAGGTGCTGGCTATATCATTATGCCATTCAGGGACATTTACAGATGGGACTATGGTTAATCCTTTTTCCCCCTAGTGCACAGTACTGGGGCTGCTACATCACACCCCGTTAACAGAGTGGATCCAGTTCCTCTGACAGTAGAGGATCCTGGGACCCATAGTCCTAAAGCCAATACATACTGTATTTCTGAGTGCTGAATGAACTACAACTACCAGAGAGCTGGGGACCCAGAAGGTTGCTGGGAAAGCAGATATATTCTACAGCAAATAACTGGCTCGCTCTCTTGGTGCAGGATTCAAAGCTCCTCCAGACACAGATTTCTGGCTACTACTGCTGGACTCTGCATACCAGTTCAGCACAGTAGTGACACTGATCGCCACACCGAAATCACATTAGCTTCTCTGCATCAGGACTGTCACTATCCAGTCTTCACACAGTCATCTCTGCTTGCTGCACTGACAGGCTGTCAGGTGGCAACTCTGCACTTCTCTGCGAACAGCCAAGAGCTTGTGCAAGTACCCTATTCCTAGGAGGCCATGCTATCCATGGGACTGGTGAGCGGGTGGATGCCCAACCTCTTTTTTACAACACTCTAGAGACATGCAGACACCTTTACACCTCAGTACCAAGAGATCATGAACATTTACCACAGCCTATCTGTTATCTTCATTGAATTACCATTACGCACTCCACCATTGCAGGCAGAAGACAACGACTACTTTCACATCAGGAGCTATAAACATCTCAGGACTCAAGTTGCTACTTCTAGTTAAAGAGACCTCTTTGCATCTAAGCCATTGTTATTCAAATGAGGGTGTCTATTCTCATTTATGCCAGAGTGTATATTATTATTATTATACAGTATTTATAAAGCGCCAATAGTTCGCTCAGTGCTGTACATTACAAAGGGGGACAGAACATGTGACAGAACAATACCAATACAATGCAAAACATGAGGGGTTCGAGGGCCCTGCTCTTTCGAGCTTACAATTTAGGAGGGAGGGGATGCTGGCACAGGAGGAGATAGCTGTGGGGGATGGAGTGGTAGGAAGAGTGGAGGAGGTCGGTCAAGTTAGCAGGGGGTGAGGTAGGCTTCCCTGAAGAGATGGGTTTTCAGGGTGCGCCTAAAGGAGAGGAGAGTAGGTGATAATCTGATGGGTTGGGGCAGGGAGTTCCAGAGGATGGGTGACACCCTGGAGAAGTCCTGGAGGCGGGCATGGGAGGAGGAGACCAGGGAACTAGAGAGAAGGAGGTCTTGTGAGGAGCGGAGTGTGCGTGCTGGGCGGTACTTGGATATTAGTCAGTGATGTAGTTCGGGGCAGTATGGTGGACAGCTTTGTACGTCAGTGTTAGGATTTTGAATTTGAATTTGATCCGTTGCACAATCGGAAGCCAGTGGAGGGATTGGCAGAGGGGGGTGGCGGAAACGGAGCGGTTGGAAAATACGGTTGGTATATACATATATATTTACATAATTCTTTGCATTTCCTGTTGTGATGCCTGTGGCCGAGAGGCAACTGATAACGTGAACAAGCCTTTTGTTCTGCTGCTGGTGTTGCAGTTACATCGTTACAACATACAACTTGTGACCATATAATCGGTTAACCGTTGCTATTTGGTTATTTCCATTTTATCAGTGTTTTGCTTTTATGTGTTAACTGGGGATATACTTCCTAAACCGTCATTCTGTGATCTACTCTTTTGAACAAGCCTAATATAGAGATGTTATTGAAGAATCATGTCTCTTGCATTATTATTTCATGCTGTTGGAATGTGTGTGAACCCAGAGGGTCAGAGGTGTCAGGAGGCTTGCAAGGTCAGCGCAACCACTGGGGACAAGCATTATCAAGCGGCTCTTGTAGGGGTAGCGCTACAGTTGCAATTTTAACAAAGATACTTGAACTATTACTTTCATGCTATTCACAAATATTTAACAAATTATCATGTTCTGCTACATAGCACTTGAATGATCTGTATGACTATAGATATGTCCTTGGTATTGACACCTTCCATTCAAGATTCTGAATGTAAACCAATATTATGTGTACTCTACTAGACAATGCATATAGGCAGCTCAATTTTTTAACGCAGTACTAAACTGCATAGTAGCAGTTTGCACCGCATAGTAGTAGATTATGATAGATTTACCAGAAAACTAAGACTTCCAGCAGCGCACTGACACCTCTGTAGGCGCTTCCATCTTCACGTGGTCTTCCTTCTAGGTTTGCAGTCTTCAGCGATATGAATTGCCGAGCTGCAATGACGTCACTCCTGCAAGTCACTGTTTATGGCACAGAGCTCTGAAAGAACGGCACAGTATGCTGTTCCTTCAGAGCACATGCGCCAGTGATGTCACCAGTTGCTTTTTTAGTAAATATCTCCTAAACGGTGAGATATTTACTGTACCTATAGGTAAGTCTTATTATAGGCTTACCTATAGGTAAAAATCAACCAAGGGTGTTTACTCCCACTTTAACTGAAGTCATGGTTAGTTCTCTTATGGGGACCTCAATTGTGATATCTCTTGTGGTTATCTCTTGTATGATTCATGCAATAATGATACTACAAGGTGGGAAGTATACAGTACAGCCAGAACCCCAGGGCTGAGGTCTTGTTAATGGGTTTACCACAGAGATAAAGAAACAATTGCTGACTACACCCAACACCACCAGCTCACAAATTAAGATTTGGGAGAACTGTCTATTTAACATTAAAGTAGTTTTAAATCTGATAAATAAAAAAATGAACAAGGCATATGCCTAGTGTGATTTATAGCTCTTTTCTTCTACCTCTGCTATCTGCAGGAGTCACTTCTGATCATTTATCCTGACCCAAAACAATCTCAGTACACAGGCCTTCCTCTCCTCTAGCACTAGCATTGAATGGCAGCCTCAGCTGTGCATGATTCCCTATGAGACTGTGTAGGGGGCGGTGCTCAGGTCTTAGATTACACTCAGCTCTCTTCTCTGTGCTGTGCATTGCGTGACATCAGATCCCCAACACCTGCTTTTTGGAGCTGAGAAATGTTGTGTAAAATATGTGCTTTGAATGGATGTAGAGGAAAAAGAGCTATTGCTAAACAGGTACAACGTATGTAGGAGGATTTGTTTAACTAGTTGCCGGCTGCAGATAGCCGAATGATGGCTGCACTGTGGCCGGCCAGTTCTGGGAGGGCATCATATGACGTCCTCCCTAAACGCACTCTCCTGCGCACCCCCAGGGGCCGCGCACCCGGCGATCTCCGTCCAATGGACACAGCTGATCACGTGATGTGGTAAAAGACCAATCACAGCGGCCATTTACCACGAGATCAGCCGTGTACAATGACACGCTGATCACAGGAAAATGCAATTGCCAGTTCTCTGCTGCACTTTCCTCATGCTGTCAGAGCAGTTGTCAGAGCAGGGATCGGCACCGATCATCTTGGCACTGATGATCAGTGCCCTGATGATTGGTGCCCAGGACTACCACCCACCAGTTCCGCCCACCTGTGCCCAGAAGTGCCACCCACCTGTGCCCAGCAGTTCCACCCACTTGTGCCCAGCAGTGCCACCCACCTGTGCCCAGCAGTTCCACCCACTTGTGCCCAGCAGTGCCACCCACCTGTGCCCATCATTGCCACCCACCTGTGCCACCAGTCAGTGCCCAGCAGTTGTGCCAGTCAGTGCCCAGCAGTGCCGCCAGTCAGTGCCGCCTATCAGTGCCGTCTATCCGTGCCACCTCATTAGTGCTGTCTATCAGTGCCCCCTATCAATGCCCTTCAGTGCCGCCTATCAGTGCCCATCAGTGCCGCCTATCAATGCCCATCAGTGCCGCCTATCAGTGCCCATTAGTGCTACCTATCAGTGCAGCCTCATTAACGCACATCAGTGCAGGAGAAAAATGACCTGTTTGCAAAATTTTATAATAGAAACAAAGAAACTTTTTTTTTTTCAAATTTTTTGCTCTTTTTTTGTTTATAGCGCAAAAAGTAAAACACCCAGCGGCAAGTAAATACCACCGAAAGAAAGCTTTATTTGTGAGAACAATATGGGTACAATGTTGCATGACCGTGCAATTGTCATGCAAAGTGCGACAGCGCTGAAAGCTGGATGTTGTGCATTTTATGCTATGTTAATGAATACATACTGTACGTAATGTTCTTCTAACATACTGACTTTTTAAACTATTCTGGCTTTTGAAACCTTTGGAAGGTGTGTGGAAGGTGCATACTTGCAGACATTGAGAAATACTGTGTGAGCTGCGATTGGTCACGGCTTGTCACATGGTACAAGGCTGTTGTGAATAGCCTTGTACCATGTGACCTCTGTGATCATTCACAGATTTCACTAGTAGTAAGCAATGATGTCAGGAAGTGACATCTTGCTTACTACTATTCATGTGTTCACTGATTGGCCAATCAGTGATCACATGATCGGGACCTTACGCAGAAGTTCCGTACAGCGATCAGTGTTCCGCTGTGTCCTGAGGACACAGCGAGCACTGGATCATGGTGCAGCGTGCTCCCAAGGAGCACACACAGGCAATTAGTGCAGGGGGCCGTTTCTAATCAGCAACCTGCTTTGGCACTGCTCCTGTCCGGCTGTTTATGTACATGGGTCGGACGGGAAGTGGTTAACATATGAGAATAGCTTAAACCTGGACACCAGGCACTTTTCCAAATTCACTGACAAAATACAAAGATGGGAGCTGTTTTAATTGCCATTATTGTGTAATTTTGTTCATCTAGTCCTGAGATGTACTTGTTTTGCCAGAAAGGACAGCACAGGGGTGACCTTCATTTCTTTATTTCAGGTAGTCAGTACAGTTTGCACACCTGTCCACTCAGGGCCGGAGCTACCACTAGACAAACTAGGCAATCACCTAGGGCGCGGCCAGGTCCGCCAATAGGGCAGTACAGCTGACAACATTCATTAGATTTTACCTGGGCCCTATCAGTTTATTTGAAATGTGGATAAAATTCATTTTCAGTAAATGATCTGAGAAAAGAACAATGTATGGCTACATGAGCAGCAAGGATACAGATTGGAGGGGGTTACAAAACAGGAACAAAATTCCCTTCTTCTTCGACTATGGCCATTTCACCGAGCCTGGATATGGACACATATTGCAAGACTATTGAGGGACTCTTTTTTTAATTTTAGGAACAGGCAGCTAAAGCCGCGCTGCGTTCTGCCATGCTGATCAGTGGCGACCGGCAGCGGCTGTTCACAGCCTTTCACTGGCGGAATGATTATTCCTTCCTCTGCTGAGGAGGTTGGAAGGTGAGGCTGTAGTCTGGCAGCAGGAGGTGATTCAACAGAAAGGTGACCAAAGGCACAGACAGCAATGGGAACTTGGTGCACAGGCAAGCTCACAATATCTGTTTTCTGAGACACAGACAGCCATACACTGTATACAGACAGACATACAGAACCTTCTGTATTGTGTGATCATCATAATGATAATGATGGTGATTACATAAGCACAGCGAGATGCTTACTGTTAATTCCTATTTAAACCACTACTCATTATGCTGCAGAGGCACTGCCACCATAGTATGGCAATAGTGGCAGGGTGCTGTGTAAAATCCCTTCACCACTATGGTGGCAGTGCCTTTGCAGCATAATGGGGAGTGGTTGAGGGTGGTAAATGTGTGGCTCGGCCACACATTTTTAATGTCTCTCAAACACAAGTGTAAATAGGAACTAACAGGAAGCATCTCACTGAGTGTATGTAAATCTGAAAGGCTGACTGTCAGGTGGAAATGATCGAAAAGCTGTGCAGCCTCCAGATCACTTCTACACCCCCCCCCCTCATGTGCCCTGCTATGCTTCCCAGCCTCCGTGCTCCCATCAGCCGTCCTGGAACCTGCATGGTGGGTACCACTGGTGGAAGGGAGGGAGATCAGCGAACACCTGTTCATTGATCTCCCCTTCCTATTAATGTCCTGGAAGCAATGTGTAAAGTGTCACTTCTGGGTCCTGATGTCACTGTCCCCAGACAGGATTGGATGATGTAAGCTGTCCCCTGCAAACTGAAGAAGTGAAGAAGAGGTATCCAGCCAATGAGGTGCCATGCAAACCATGCTGCATGCAATATTACTTCCTCCCAGCTTCACAGCCAGTCTCCACACAGACCTAACATTGGCAAGCATTAACTCTGTGTGGATTTTTATTTTGAAGGTCTATTTTTTGGGGAGTGGGGGGTGCAAGTAGCAGGTCTTGCTTAGAGTGCAAATTAGGCTACCACTGGCCCTGTCTCCACCCCTAGTGTATGGATGAACAATCAAGGAGTGCAGAAGTAGACTGATGAGGTCACATCTTTCCTGTCTACATGCTTGCTGACAGCTAAATCAGTTGCATCGTTTGGCCAGCGGTTGTAGCGCAGTCCCATTCACTTGTATGGGTCACGTTTGCTGGTTCTACTGCTCTCCGCATGAGATCTGTTGTATAAATTTTGAAGCACAGAACCATGACCAAGGCAGTGTTTATTGATATGACCACTTGGTATGTTGACTTGTGGCTGGGTGGTCAAGTAGTGGCAAAATTGTGGCTCAACCACCTATGCCCCCCCCCCCCCCCCCCAGCCATCCAAGGCCTAACAGGAAACAGTGGGAGAAGAAAGTAAGCATACTAAAAGCAAGGGGTCTTAGAAGGAAACATAATGAAGTCAAGGGTGGTGAAATGAGGGGCCAATTGTGGCTTTAGATGGCTAGATTGAGGCTGTTTGGAAAGGAGAAGTCCATTATGGGTTTAGATGGCTAGACTGAGGATGAGGATGGTGGGAAAGGAGGGGTCCATTATAGGTTTAGATGGCTGGACTAAGGATGGTGTGAAAGGAGGAGGATGGTGGGAAAAGAGGGGTCTATTATAGGTTTAGATGGCTGGACTAAGGATGGCGTGAAAGGAGGAGGATGGTGGGAAAGGAGGGGTACATTATAGGTTTAGATGGCTAGACTAAGGATGGTATGAAAGGAGGAGGATGGTGGGAAAAGAGGGGTCTATTATAGGTTTAGATGGCTGGACTAAGGATGGCGTGAAAGGAGGAGGATGGTGGGAAAGGAGGGGTACATTATAGGTTTAGATGGCTAGACTAAGGATGGTATGAAAGGAGGAGGATGGTGGGAAAAGAGGGGTCTATTATAGGTTTAGATGGCTGGACTAAGGATGGCGTGAAAGGAGGAGGATGGTGGGAAAAGAGGGGTCTATTATAGGTTTAGAAGGCTAGACTGAAGATGATTGAAAAGGAGGATGTCATTAAAGCCACCCAGCACATGGCCTCTAACCAAAAATCTATTGGCACATAAGCACAGTTGACTCATTTATAGGTCAATGCCCTTTACTGAGAGAATATGAAAAACCAACATTTCATATTTTCGTCACTTCTGGGTCCTGATATGTGCCTGTATGAAAAAATATCCTGTTCTGTTTTTATTACTTCCTTTGTGTGAAATCCCTGGTGTTCCTGCCAGTCCTTCTGCTTTCCTATTAAAAATCAACTACACTAGGCATGAGAGCACAGCGTGTTCAGTGTTCTAGCTGGAAGACTTGGTCTGACATGCCTGCCCCCCTCCCCCTAACTCAGCCATTCTCTGGGAAGTTCAGTGAGTCGCTGTTTCTCCTCTCCTAGCTCTTATGCAGCTGAGAACAGAGGGTATGTGATCACTTATAAAAAAGAGGAAAGAAGGTACGGTATTTATAATGTTTTTTTTTATATTTATATGCAAATGTTTTGCCTTTCATTTCTATTTTAAACTGAATGGGTTGTTTTACAAGGTGAGAGTTTACACGTATTTTAAAATGCTCTGTGGTTTTGACATTTTTTTACAGAGCCAAACCGTATACCATCAATTGCCAACTGTTCTATACAAAAGAAAGTAGAACTGGGATGTATGAGATCTACAGTGTCTAACAGCAACTAAAATGTTTGCCCCCCTGAAGGGTATGGCTTGATAACATTTTGACAGACTATCTAAGTATGTTTAGGCTGGGGTCTAATTAGGAGGAAGCTTTCAAATCTTGTGGTTTTAGGAGTCTAAAATGCTGATGGAGACAGGGGCGGACTGACAACTCATGGGGCCCCCGGGCAATAGGGGATCATGGGGCCCCTGTGTCCTTGCCCAAACTCAAAAAAGCCTATGAAAAAGGTACCAAGGGCATCTCATGGGGCCCACTACTGACCCCGGGCCCTCGGGCAGTGCCCAAGTTTCCAAATGGTCAGTCCGCCTCTGGATGGAGATATACCTAAGTTGCAATCTCTGCACATAATGGCGAATTCCCTAGGCCTAACGTTATTTCATTATTTAGATTTACTCATTTATAATGAATAATCATATGGAATTAATTTTTTAGGGTATATTTTACTGACGTAATACAAGCTCATGAGAAGAACAGAGTAATAAAGGCCCATTGACTCCATAAGCAATTAAAGGTTTTTATAACAGTGTTAACAGAACATTGACCTTCATTATACATAGTTTATGGGGTTACAGAATTCCAAGAATGTGTTTATTGTCTTCATTAACATATTGGATTTCTAGGATACACCTCTCTTCTTTAAATAGAAATTGTGACATCAACTGCTCTGCCTCTCCATCTAGTCCAGGGGTCTGCAACCTTTAAGACATAAAGAGCCACTTGGACCCGTTTCCGAGAGGGAAAAAAAGACTGGGAGCCGCAAAACCATTGCAACATTTAAAACAAATCCGACACTGCATATATTGCAAAAAGCGCTCTGGTCATGAAGGGGGTTTAAGGGCCCAGTAAGCAAAGGGTTAATCAGGGCCACAGTGTATCATCATAATCACAATCATAGCCTTAGGCCAGTGGTGGGCAACCTTTTTTTTCAACTGAGCCAAATCTCGCCAAAACCACGATTTAAATTTATTTTGAGAGCCACATTTTTAAAACTGAAAATACATCCCCCATATAGTAATTCATCCCCCATAGTAATTCATCCCCCATATAGTAATTCATCCCCCATATAGTAATTCATCCCCCCTATAGTAATTCATCCCCCCTATAGTAATTCATCCCCCCTATAGTAATTCATTCCCATATTGTGTCAATTCACTTACCTGTACTCCGCGCGTTCCTCTCGCCGTGTTCCCGCGCAGTTCTGGTCTTCAGGGCGGACTGTGAGAGGAGAGGAGTTCGTCACGCTGCCCCGCCTACATCCTGACAGCCAATGTTTGCCACGCTCCGCGGGCCGGATTATAAGGTCCGCCGGGCCGTAGTTTGCCCATTGCTGGGCTAGCTGCAGAGTCCTGACTTTTGGGGCGGCCGCCCGAGAGGAGGGAGGGGAGCGGGCGCCCGGCACACAGAAGAGCTGCATTAACCTCCCTGGCGGTATGATTCCTTCCGATTTTTTGTGCTGAAAGCGGTACCATTTTTTCGCATGGAAATAGTTTTTTATTGTAGGCTGTAATTTTTAGGAAAATTTCCCCACCAATCATTATCACTCAATTCTGCAAGTGGTTCTGATTTACTATCGCTGTTCTCTAGCCGGTCTAAAACCGCTTTTGACCTAAAGGGACGCTTTTTGGACGCCATGGACTTTTCTAAGTTTCCAGGCAGAAAGAACAGACAAAATGCAGGCAGGGCGCAGGACAAAGCACTCGGGACAATATGTATGTGAAATGGGATGAAACAGCAATGTTTTACTATTGAAAATTGAAAAAAAAAAAAAAAGACATTTTTTAAATTTCCCGCCGCTGGCGGCGGCGCCCGTACGTCCCGACGTCACGGGGCCCGGAACACAGAAGCCGGATGCCGGCATCGGCCGGAGGAGATGGCCGGGGACGCTGCAGGGGACACATCGCGGGAACGAAGGACAAGGTAAGTGCTGCAGGGACCCCCAGAGCAGCGCCGCATGGTAAGCCTGAGTGTAGCTCGTGGTATAGAAATTCTACCACGAGCTACACTCGGGAAAACCGCCAGGGAGGTTAAAAGAGCCGCGGCTTGCCGACCACTGAGCTACGGCAACCCTATTGCCTGTCACCTGGTGGGCAGTGTGCTCCGGAGCCGCAGCAAAGGTGAAAAAGAGCCGCATGCGGCTCTGGAGCCGCGGGTTGCCGACACCCGATCTAGTCCAATCAGAGAAAATCTCCTATTCACTGTATAAAATACATGATGCTCTCTGAATGGCAGAGGTGTCAAGCAAGTGACTCCATGTGTTCAAGTGACACTAAATAATATCCTTATTTTCCAAAAATAATCCACACTCATCCACTACTTCATGGCCCTGCAATAGATTTGTCATGAAAGTAATTTCTTACTGCCTCCTTGTAACTAGAGGAGTAAGTTGAAGTTTGTAGGCCCCAATGCAAAGGTTGACCTGGGGCCCCCAACTACCACCTGTCGCTTACACCGTGGGGCAATATAGTCCTGCTGTGCGCCAAAATACTCCAAGAGCCTAAAGAGTTATTTCAAATCTTTATTTACTTATTGAGATGGTAAATCAAAACATTTTGGAGAAAGTTTCCACATTTTGACATATCTTTCCAATTTTTTTAATACCCTGGAGCAGGGGTAGGCAACCTTTGAGAGGTGGAGGTTTACCTAAACAACAGGAAAGGGATCAAAGATCACTGTGGTGCAGTGCCTTTTTTTTTTGTTAAGAAATTATGGCCTAACTAAATAGTAAGGAAAACATAGAAAAATATAATAAAACACGTCACTGTAAAAATATAAATTTAGCCTACCATAAAGTGAACGATGTAAGTCAGTAAGGCAGTAGACAATGTCAGTAGGGCAGTGGAATGGTGTTAATACGGCAGTGGATGGTGTTGATAGGGCAGTGGACAGTGGCAGTAGGGCAGTGTTATGAATGGACCCAGGATCAATCCTCCGTGAGCTCCCGAACTTTTCTCACTCACTTCTGTTTGTTTGCAATGTACATTAAAAACATAGATTGTAAGCTTTAACAAGCAGGGTATTCTGATCCCTCCTGTATTAAATTTGTTGTAAAGCACTGTGTAAGATGTCGGTGCTATATAAATCCTGTATAATAATAATGATTGATGTCACATACACTGCTGTATGCACACTTCACTTCCCATAGTCTAGAGTCCCTAGCCCATCTTGGGAACCAGCAAGACAGGGTGGCTACATCCCTACATATGGAGAGTGAACATAGGCACCCTCTAACGTGAAGTCAGAAAACAGCAGCAAAAACAATAGAATCTGAAGATTTGAAGGATGCTGAGAGCAATAGAAGGTATTTTTCTAAGTTGAGCGTCACTTGACAAGTCATTTGAGTAGCACCCAAAAGTGACTAGTGCTGTCAATAGGTAGCACAGGCTACTATAGAGAATTGTGAATTTCTACATCCCCAATGACCCCCAAGATGTGAGATATGAAAAATTATATGAAACCAAGCTGGACCAATGTAAGTTTAAAAAAAGATCAGTCCTAGAGTTCAGCTTTAAAAAATCCTCTTATGAGAGCCATTGTGGACAACCAGGGCCAGGACAAGGGGTGGGCAGAAACGACAGCTGCCTTGGGTGCAGCAGAGGAAGGGGGCAGAGAATGAATGTAGGGGGTCACACCCATTCTACAGCATGCATTAGCAGTGGGGGAGGGTGCGCAGTTCCACATCCTTGCCCTGGGCGCTGGATGAACCTGTCCTGGTACTGGACATAACTGCCAATAGGTACCACCAAAGAACAATTTTAGGCCCAACAGTAAACTACTGGGCAACAATGATCATTTACTTACATTGAGTGGACAGATGGAACAATATTATTATTATTATACAGTATTTATAAAGCGCCAACAGTTCGCTCAGCGCTGTACATTACAAAGGGAGACAGAACATGCGACAGTACGAAAACAATACAATGTGATACACGAGGGGTTCGAGGGCCCTGCTCTTTCGAGCTTACAATCTAGGAGGGAGGGGATAGTGGTACAGGAGGAGATAGCTGTGGGGAATGAAGTGGTATGAAGAGTGGAGGAGGTCGGCAATTAACAGGGGGTGGGGTTGGCTTCCCTGAAGAGGTGGGTTTTCAGGGTGCGCCTAAATGAGAGGAGAGTAGGTGATAGTCTGATGGATTGGGGTAGGGAGTTCCAGAGGATAGGTGATGTCCTGGAGAAATCCTGGAGGCGGGCATGGGAGGAGTAGACCAGGGAATTAGAGAGAAGGAGGTCTTGAGAGGAGCGGAGTGTGCGTGCTGGGTGGTACTTGGATATTAGGTCGGTGATGTAGTTTGAGGCAGTATGATGGACAGCTTTGTATGTCAGTGTTAGGATTTTGAATTTGATCCGTTGTGCAATCGGAAGCCAGTGGAGAGATTGGCAGAGGGGGGTGGCGGAAACGGAGCGGTTGGTGAGGTGAATGAGTCTGGCTGCCGTGTTCAGGATTGACTGAAGCGAGGATAGCCTGTGGCGAGGCAGGCCAGTGAGGAGGGAGTTGCAGTAATCGAGTCGTGATATGATGAGGGAGTGGATGAGCGGTTTAGTGGTTTCTGGGGTTAGGAACATGCGGATTTTGGTGATGTTACGGAGGTGGAGTCTGCATGAGTTTTTTAGTGATTGGACTTGGGGCTGGAAGGATAGGTTGGAGTCCAGAATGACACCAAGTACTCTGGCCTGCGGGGCGGGCCTGATAGTGGCATTGTTGGATGTGATGGAGAAGTCAGTGGGGGGATGAACCTGTCTTGGTACTGGACATAACTGCCAATAGGTACCACCAAAGAACAATTTTAGGCCCAACAGTCAACTACTGGACAACAATGATCATTTACTTACATTGAGTGGACAGATGGAACAATACAATAATTTTCTCGTGGTCTGTAATATACATTTAGACCAATAGCAAACATCCTTTTCACGTCTTCTCAAATGCTGTCAGGAGGTAACACTCTGCATAACTCAATGCTGGTCAATCAGGGAGTGAAGGTAATTTTCGCTGCCTGACACCACTTGAATATTACAAACTAAGGCAATTAGGACATCATGACAAATGCCTCCTGCTTCTCATCTGCCATAATGCAGGTCTTAGTGACAACTAGAGGAGGTCAATATAATATTAAAAAAAAGCCTTGTCACATTAACCCCAGCAAATATATTTTAGATTCTTTATGTCCAGAACTACCAGACATGGTGCAGTCAGCACAACTGTAATTTGACAAATAGAAAAAAAGAAAAGAAACTGTGCCTGCACTTGTAAAGATTTACTGAAGAGTTAATTAATATTAACTGGAAATACCAAATATGTACAAACAACCCTTTCCCAGCAAGTTCATAACAATATTAACATCCACAGATCTGTCTTATTAAACAGACGTGCCCTTCTACATTCAGGTCTGTGTTAAATTGAGGATGTAAAAGCACTTAGCCCATTGCTATTTATCAAAATATAAAATATCAAAGACTCCAAGGGGATTTAACCCACCTTTATATATGTAGAACTAGACTAGAGAAGCCCGAACACCAGCCCAATCCTACATCCAGTGCAAAGTGGCCCCCAGTCTACTGCTGCTGCTAATGGTTCCTTCTGGAAAATCTAGTTTCCGGGGAATTACTGACCCAGGCCACACAAGCAGATATGGATTTCTGGGATCTCCAGAATTCCAACAAGTGTATAGGAGGTTTGTAGATACATCAGGTGGGAATTCTAGATTGAATTTCACACGGCTCAGTGGATCTCGATTAGATAAAAGGTCATATTTTGGGTATAGGGTGTGGAAAGTCTGTAGAATAGCTTTAATCAGCGGAAGACTGGTAATTTCAAAAGAATCATAGGCTTTCTTGATCCCTGGCCATATATGTAAGGGAGTTAGCGAAAACTCTTGTTTAAATTATATCCAGTCTTTGAGTGTAGTTAGACATTCCAGTCCACTACTTTGGTTAATTGACAAACCGTAGTATTTTATTCTGTCCAGAAAGACTATACGTCCTTTACGTTTTATGAGACAAAATGTATTTTATATGTGAGCATTTGTTGAGAAAAGGGCAATGTTTGAAGTGAGTTGAAAAACTGACTGGGAAGCATTATAGGAACATTTTGGAATAAATAGAGTCTAGACAGGGTTTTCATTTTGAATATGTCTGGCTACCCTACCAAGCCATGAGAAATGTGATTTATCCCAGGCCTTCAGGTCTGAATCAAGAAGGTGGTAAACTCAGGAAAAGTTGAGTGAGTATAGGTGATCTCCATATCTGTTTTCTATATACCATAATCTAGATGCTTATCTAAGGGCTAAAATCTACATTCCACATTATAAGTATAGACTTCCTTTTTTTCAGTATTTGGAAGACTTTTGGCTAAATGACTGTAATCTGTTCTCTCTCTAGAACTGACAATTCACATTTCTAATCAGCCAAATTCCTGACATCCTCATGTGGAGATTACACACACATCCAACAATATCACCATGTTCATACTTATGTAGACTCCTGGAATGAGATACATAGATAATATTCTTTTGATTTATGAAAACAAAAGTGCGGCTGACCCTTATATGGCCATATGGCCAATCAGATTGACTGTTTCATTTGAAAGGCTAAAACGTATTGGTTGTTGTGGATAGCTCTAGTTTTCATAATGAACCATTTAATGCATCTTTTGCATTTTATTTGTAAATAATACCCTAAAGTAGAACTAAAAGCAATAATTTTTTCATTTTGGATAAAGTAAGGGAGGGTTATAACTGCTGCCAGTTTTGTTTTGCCATCCTATTGAGGAGAGTTCCCTTCACTTCCTGTCCAAAGTGAGGGAATCCCAAACTGTCACCAAGGCTCCTTTGGGATATTTCCCCTCTACTCCTGTTCTGGTGGCAAATCAAAATCTGGGAATTTCTTTTACTTTCACTTTTGTCGATAATGATAAACAGGACAAACAGAGATGACGAATCTCCCGGGGGCCATAGACAGCAATAAAAACCTGACAGGTGTTCTAATCCCTCTCCATTTTATCCAAAACTAAAAAAAAAGTTGCCTTTAGTTATACTGTAACGTCTTTGCTATCATCACTGACACTGGCCATTCACTTCCTAATATTTACTAATGATGTTACATAGTTATTCTGGTTTAAAAAAGACACAAGTCCGCCCAGTTCAATCAAGAGACAAAAAAACACACATGACACACACAAATAGAAAACCTCCCAGAGACAATCCTATACCCACAGTTGACTCGGAGGAAGGTAGAAAAAAAAAAAAGAAAAAAGAAGCATAATCCAATTTATTCCAGCGGGGGAAAGAAATCCTTTCTGATCCCTCAAGCGGCAATCAAATATTTCCTGAGTTAACTTTACCTATAATGTAAATTATTTGAACATTGCTTGCAGTTATCATGTAACTATAGGTCTCAATTAGGCTCTGATCAGGTGCGGACTGACAACACATGGGGCACCCGGGCAATAGGGGATCATGGGGCCCCTGCGTCCTTGCCCAAACTCAAAAAAGCCTATGAAAAAGGTACCAGGGGCATCTCATGGGGCCCCCTATTGACCCTGGGCCCTCGGGCAGTGCCCAAGTTTCCAAATGGTCAGTCCACCCCTGGCTCTGATTACAGAGATTTTCTTTCCTGCTGGAAATTTGGAATGGGGAGCCTAGATCTTACCTCTTCCCTGAGAGAATGCATCAGTTCTTTTACTACAAATGAATTAACATGTTACTTAGCCAAGGCTTGCAACGAGCAATGATAACCAGTGAACCATGAATTCCGATTGGAGGCTGTGGGTACCTAGCACTTTGTACTTTGCTTTATTGAATAAATCTGTAAAACATCACACAAATCAAGAAGGGACATTTGTGGTGTTTTCCATTAAAAATTAAAAGAATCTACAGATATCATAAATGCTAGACAGAGCTGACTGTTTATAGACAAATGAAAGAGAACCAGTCCCCAACAGGCATCTTTAATAATTGTTACTATAGTGCAGGCTTCTACCAGAGATCACTAGATTTATGATTATTTACTCTTACAGTCAGAGCATAGGTATCAGGTAAGGCTGTAAGGTCATTCTATCTCCTGCCTGAGCTTAGTGATGATAACAGTTACCATATGACAAAAGTGCTATGTTACCCTCATCTAGCAGCTTGGAGAAACAGTGGGATTGATTTACTAAAGCTGGAGAGTACAAAATCAGGCTCACTTCTGCGTAGAAACCAATCAGCTTCCAGGTTTTTTTGCCAAAGCTTAATTGAACAAGCTGAGGTTAGAAGCTGATTTGTTTCTTTACAGAAGTGAGCCTGATTTTGCACTTTCCAGATTTAGTAAAATAAACCCCAGTATGTCAGTTATTGGTCCTGAGCATAGGCTTAAAACACAGCAATCGACGTGGAGGTTGTAGATCCTAACAATATGCTGATATTTGTCCTTTGACATGACTAGTGTAGAAGAGATGTGCTAGTTAAGACCATAGCTACTGAACAATCCCCTACACAACTGTCTCTCTCTCTTTCACTCCATGTCTCCCTTCCCCCCAACTCTCAATATACCAATGAAGGAGACCAAACCACCATTGGAGTAAAATGGCCATCACGGCCTTTTATTAACAATTCAACTTAAATAACACAAAAACATTCCTTAAAACAGAAACATACAGGAAAAAGTTGTTGGTTTTAGAAGGCACAAAACAATACCGGAACCTTAACCATAATTAATACTAAGCCTCCAGCTACAACACACCAGCGCAGAGACAAAACACACCATCCGCAGTGCAGAACCTCCACCTTCCAGTTAAACCTTGGTTAACCGGAATGCTCCCGGGCACATCATTCCACCGATGGGTCCCAAACATTCACTTTAGCTTAAAATTATTTGCCGCCTCCAAAGACCAACAACTGCCCAAAGCCAGAACAAACCTGGATCTGAAAGACCCAAACAACCCCAAGGGATGGAAGTTTCCTCTTCGGCTGCCCCTCCTGTACTGGATTGTCTGACCCTCCACCACTCCCAAAGGTGCCGAAGACCCCACCCTGCACTACCCATCACCAATCACGTAATCCTACATGTTTTACAACCTTCCCTTAACCCTTTACTGTCTTTCCTACCCTCTTCACATAGTCATGTCTGCCCTTCGCTATTTTTTTTTTTTCTATGGACACCGCTGGAGGATAGTACAAGTGAATAACTGCACACATCTAACTATGTCCGCTAAGGCTGAAGTATTATAACAACCTATGGAGGGGCTCAGCAGACTCCACCACTATAGGCTGCCTGCAGAACACTACAGGAGGGGGGCAGAGACAAGACCAGTCACCCTGCACATGAAGAAAGAGCAACAGTGACTGGTCTTTATTACAGGAAGCTCCTACACAGAGGCAAACTTTTACACTGGATTACTGCACAGATGGGGAAGAAATATACAAAGCACTCCAAGGTTTGTATTTAGACAATGTTTGCTTATATCAGAGTTCAGCTTTACGGTCACTGCTATACTTGAATCTATACAGCAATGTTTTAACAATCTATACGACAGCCTCCACTCATGTTACTTGATGGACATCACTAGATACACATTTTATATATAGAACAACAGATGTGCTTTTGTTTTAGTACACATGGAATAAATAGAAAACTAAATTACATCTATAAATAGCATATATTTACCTTTAATTATTAATACTGATAGACAGCAGCGTTTGTCAATTATTAATGCTCATTTTTTGAGCATGTTGGATACATACTTCACTAGATTGTTGTCTTTAGCTGTCACAATGCAGACACAGTTAGAGTGATAGTTAACCTTTAGGCCTCATGCACACAGGGAATTTTTGCAGCCACTTTTTAGGGGCATCAGGCGGTTTGGTTTTTTTTACTGCTTCCAAACGGCCCTCCATGTTATCCTATATGTCCATGAACACATAGATTTTTAGAAGCTTTTAGTAACAGTAGCGCTTACCAGCAGGAAAAGAAAAACCCAGATCAAGTGCAGAAAAGAAAAACCCAGATCAAGGAGCAGCAGTGTTTTGACAGAAAAAACCCTTGACTCATGTAAACGCGACTAAACATGCCTAAACGTGTGTTAACGCTAGATACGTTTAGCGCTTGAATGTTAGGCTACGTTCACACTAGCCTTGTGTGCAGGCGGCAGAGAGGCGTTTGGGAAGCGTTTTTACCGCTTCCCAAACGCCTCTGCCAATTCTGCACATTACAGCACATGGTGCTGTTCTAACGGGAGCGTTGCGTCGCGTCGGGTTGCGTCGCGGCAAAACGGACGCCTCTGGACGAGTCAGGAGGCTTTGAAGCCTCCTATTCTCGTCTATGGTGCCGCTCCGCAAACGCCCGGCCGGCGTTTGCGGTGCGGTTGCGACGCGGTTGCGGGGCGTTTGCGGAGCGGTAACACCACTCAAACTGCATTATAGGCATTTGTGGGGCGTTATTAACGCTCGGCAAACGCCTAGCAACCGCCGCTAAACCGCGCATGCGGCGTTTGCGGAGCGTTTGCCGAGCGTTAAAAAACGCTCCGCAAACGCCGGACCAACGCTTGCCAAACGCTATAGGAGCGTTTGGCAAGCGTTGGCAAAACAGCCTAGTGTGAACGAGCCCTTAATTAATTTCAATGGACAGAATAAATTGTTATTGTGACCAATTAAATGAATTAATGCCCAGCGCTTGATCCTTGTAAAAGTGCCTAAACGCTTGCAACAGGAGTCAAGAGGAGCAAAAATCACCCTGTGTGCATGAGGCCTTTGTTTTTTAAGCACATTCAGCAGCTAGTTTATTCACTTACTGAGTATGTGGCTTGTTTATCTTTTAGGGTCCATTCACAGCAGATGTGGTAGGGTTATCCCAGTGCAGTCCCACCACATGGCAAGGCAAAATGCTCTGTCTGCTGTGTGCATTGTGGAGGTGTGCAGGCATAGTGCACTGAAAAAAATTACTGAATGCACTACTTTTTTTTCAGCACAGTGCAGCACAGCGCAAGGCACAGCCAGCTGAACTTTATGAAATGTCTGTATGACATTTCAATAAACTTGTTTAGGAAAAAAAGGGGACAGTGCAGTATAGTGAGGTGATCCTTCTAGACTGCCCCACACACTAGCCGCTGCATTACAACCCAGCAGCTTGTGTGAATAGAGCCTTAATCCTTGCCTAAGTTCAAGTATAAGCTGGTGCCATGACCGCTGCCTTAGGTTTCTTGTTTCAGGGTGTCTCCTTTCTCTTGCAGCATCCTATGGAGCCACCCTTGCATGTAGGGGCTAGAGTTGTGTCTCCCTACATTGTGTGCATTATTATAAACACACAACCCTCTAGCCCAGTCTTTTTCAACTTAGGTGTTGCCTGAGGTCTTCAGGGGTGCCGCGGCATCCTGGTAGAGAAAAGCTGTCAGATGCTGATCTCTGATCACAAGCTGAACTGTACTTTGGCAATGAGGAAGCTCGGTCAGACCTAGCAAAGTGGAAGGAAAAGGAGGGGGGGGGGGTGAGTGCTGTGCTCTCTACCTCCCTCTAGAGTGCAGTACCCGGTGTGTGAGAGAAGGTGCTGTACTGCAACTTTTTAACCGATTGACCACCGCCCTCTAGCAGATGTACTGCTACAGGGTGGCACAGCTGCACAAAATCACGTATATATACGTGCTTTGCATTTCTGGGTAGGGAGGGTGTGCGCCGCCCTACCCGCGCTGCTATTGACTGCTGGCGATGTCAATGACTCAGTGATCAACGGCAAAGCTGACAGGGGAGAGACCTGTGTGTAAACAACACAGGTCTCTCTCCTGTTAGCATGGACATGCTGCTTTGTATCTCTCTGCACAGCAGAGAGATACAAAGCAGCATGTCCCCCAAATAAAACAACACACAATGTAAAACACACACAGCACACTGTTAACCCTTTGATCACAACAGATGTTAACCCCTTCCTGTTTCATGGCCAGGTGTGGGCTACTGCTTTGTTATTTTTTCATTAGTTAAGCAGGTAAAAGTTCTGGAGTTGATTCTAAGTATGGTATTTGCATTTGGAATCTATTGGTGTGAACCTACATCATGCATTCAAAGGAGCTGTCCATGCAAGTGAAAAAGGACATTGTAAGGCTTCAATAATGAACCAAATCCATCAGAGAGATAGCAGCAACATTAGGAGTAGCCAAAGCAACAGTTTGGTACATTCCGAGGAAAGAAGAACGCACTGATGAACTCAGCAACATAAAAATTCATGGACGTCCATGGAAGACAACAGTGGGGGATGATCGCAGGATCCTCTCTATTGTAAAGAAAAACCCATTCACAACGTCCAGACAAGTGAAGGACACTCTCTAGGAGGTGGGCGTATCATTGTCAAAGTCTACAATCAAGAGAAGACTTCACGAGAGCAAATACTGAGGGTTCACTACAAGGTACAAACCATTCATAAGCCTGAAGAATAGAAAAACCAGATTAGACTTTGTAAAAAAAAATCTAAAAAAGCCAGACCAGTTCTGGAAAAGCATTCTTCGGATGGATGAAACTAAGATTAAGCTGTACCAGAGTGATGGCAAGAAAAAAGTGTGGAGAAGGCTTGGAACAGCTCATGATCCAAAGCACACAACGTCATCTGTAAAACATGGTGGAGACAGTGTGATGGCATGGGCATGCATGGCTTCCAGTGGCACTGGGTCATTGGTGTTTATTGATGATGTGACAGAAGACAGAAGCAGCCGGATGAATTCTGCAGTGTTTAGAGATATACCGTCAGCCCAGATTCAGCCATTTGCAGCAAAGTTGATTGGACGGTGCTTCACAGTACAGATGGACAATGATCTAAAACACACTGCAAAAGCAACCCAGGAGCTTTTGAAGGAAAAGAAGTGGAATATTCTGCAATGGCCAATGGTCAGGTGAGTCAATCACCTGATCTCAACCCAATTGAGCATGCATTTCACTTGCTGAAAGCGAAACTAAAATACAGAAAGACTCACAAACAAAGAACAACTGAAGACAGCTGCAGTTAGAGCCTGGCACAGCATTAGAAAGGAGGAAACTCAGTCTTTGGTAATGTCCATGGGGTTCCAGACTCCAGGCAGTCATTGCCAGTAAAGGATTCTCAACAAAATATTAAAAATGAACATTTTTTTATGATTAAATTCATTTGTGCAATTACATTTGAGCCCCTGAAAATGGATTGACTGTGTATAAAAATGGTTGCAGTTCCTAAAATGTGTACTTGATATTATGTTAAACTCCTTGAATTATAGCTGAAAGTCTGCACTTCAAATTCATTTGGAGTGTTTCATTGTAATTTATTCTGGTGGCAGACAGAGCCAAAAGTATGCAAATTGTGCCTGTGTCCAAATATATATGGACCTAACTGTATATATAAAGAATCTAAATAAAGAGCATATTATAGTAGATCCCTTTTAGGTACACTGGCATTCACTGAAACCACGGATGGAGCCGCACAATAAAGCATAAATTATTGCTTTATCTCGATCACTTGTGTGTAAATTTCAACTTGAGCTAAACCATGTAGCTTTTTCAACAAAGAAGCAAGGCAAACAGAGGAAACATGAAAATGAACCTAAAGCTCCACCTGCAGGCTGCATTGAAAATACAACATATTCATATGCAATATTTTATATTTATCTGACAGAAAAACTCAAATGTCATTTTTAGTCCTGTTTATGAAAAATAGGTTTGTTTACAACTTCTGTAATTAACCTTTAATTGAAGCCTGTCTTTTGCTAATTATAGGTCAATTGAAAAAGCTGAGCTAAATCTAAGATGGTGTCACCTAACAGAAGACTGCCATGAGCCTGTCTTTGTACTGAATAGAAGCAGAGTACTTATCATAATGCCAGCTGACATTCCAAACACAACTGAAACACCTATCTCTTCCTGCATATAATGTTGCTGCTAGTGAAACAAAGTACGTATGCACGCCTCTGCAGATAAATCTGACAGGGGTCAAAATAAAACTAGCCTAACAGGAAGTTAAAATGATCTAAATGAGGTAAAAAAAGAAAAAATATCTTAAAGCGATTTCCATAAGGAACACTAGTTCCTTAAAGAAAATATCTTCAATCAATTCTAATGAACACTCTCTCAATTAACATTGATTATTTGTAATCCTTATGCTTTAGTATATAGGTTGGTAGATATATTATATTTACTTGTTTTTAACTTTGTTTTACATTTCTTAGTTTCTGTCTGGTTTCCAGGCCTAGGCAAATAGTGTCATACATCCCAGGAGTCTTCAGGAGGGGAGGAGAGACTTTCTCAGCTAAGCCTGAGCTAAGAGAAGATGGATTCCAGGAAGTAAACTCTACATGGATCATCTGATCTTGACTACGGCCAGAAATGTTAGAGGGGTGTTTTTCAGTGATTTTTAAAAATCAAAATAAAGCCTGGAGACATGGATGGGTGAGTTTGCTTTGAATATTAAAAATGAATGAAATTGTGTTTTCAGCTTTTGTGGCTCAGATGCATTGTAGTTTCACTTTTTAAAAAAATATATTACTTAAAAAAAAAAAAAAAATAAATTATATAAAATAATGATATTAGATAATAAAATAATAATTGTACACATGTCAACCTATCTACACAGGTTAGCCATTGCTGAGTGTTCTAGGGCTTACTGGTAACAATGGCAGCACATGAAAATTCACATAGTAGGGTGAACCCAACCTACAGTTTATCTAAAGCCAAAATTGTTTTTGTTTTGACTTGAGTGGGTAATAGTGAGACTCTGATTAGCATCTGTTTGGTGCCTCTTCTCAAATATGCATAGATATTCATATTGGGTGATTACTGCCTCCTGGGAGGGGCCCCCATTTTGTGGAGAGCTGCTGTACCCAAGCCACCGGGTTACATAGTTACATAGTTAGTCTGGCTGAAAAAAGACAAAAGTCTATCCAATTCAACCATTAAAATAAAATGTTATAATCCTATACCCACAGTTGGTCTAGAGGAAGGCAAAAAACCCAGCAAAGCATGATCCAATTTGCTCCTGCAGGGGAAAAAATTCCTTCCTGATCCCCCGAGAGGCAATCAGATATTCCCTGAATCCACTTTACCTATAAATGTTAGTATCCAATTATATTCTGTGTATCTAAGAAAGAATCCAGGCCTTTTTTAAAGCAATCCACCGAGCTTGCCAGAACCAACTCTTGAGGGAGTCTATTCCACATTTTCACAACTCTCACTGTGAAGAAACCTGTCTGTGTTTGAAGATTAAATTTCTTTTCTTCCAGATGTAAAGAGTGACCCCTTGTCCTCTGTGATGACCTCAGGGTGAATAGCTCTACACCGAGGTCACTACATGAACCACTGATGTATTTATACATGTTGATCATATCCCCCCTTAATTCAGTTCCTCTAATCTTTCCACATAGCTGATCTCCTCCATGCCTCTTATCAGTTTGGTTGCCCTTCTCCGTACTTTCTCCAGTTCCCCAATGTTCTTTTTGTGAATTGGTGCCCAAAACTGAACTGCATATTCCAGATGAGGTCTTACTAATGATTTGTACAGGGGTAAATTTATATCTCTCTCTCTGGAGTCTATTTTGCTCACTTTAGAAACTGCAGCTTGGCATTGCATGTCATTATTAAGCTTGTGATCTACCAGAACTCCCAGATCCTTCTCCACCATTGATCCCTCAGTTGTACTCCCCCTAGTATGTATGATGCATGCATATTCTTAGCCCCCAAGTGCATCACCTTACATTTGAGCTAAGGACTTCTATTTGTATTGGTTTGAAAGTCATGCCCAGTGCCTCACCCCTACCTCTCCTTGAGTAATAAAAACATGACAGGGGTTCTGTCCCATCCACCCAAAAATATAATTTTTTGTCTTTAAATACACTGTAATAAATACCTTTCTGTTACATATACATATGATGTAAACAAGGCTTAACTGATGAACTGCTTTATTGAAAAGTTTGTTCCAGTATTAGTATGATCCCAACGGAAATGGAAAGGTAAACTCAAAGCCCAACAAAAATGTGAAATGTGCATCTAAATTAGATGGAATTCATTCATCCATTGTTTATGCATTTTAACTGCTCAAGTCTCCTGCCATCTGTACATAGATACACTAGGATTCATTTCTGAACAAATGAAAAGGAATGTATAAGCCATTCCTCAGGGCTTTGTGATGTCGCATAAGGTTACATTTATTTTGAAAGAACCCTGCCCGATTTAGCATAGCATGAATCCTAAAATTAGATATTGCTTCAGGTAAGAATTTTTGTTTGTAGAAATAAGCTTAATTATCACAAAGAAATTGATCAGAGTAAAAAATAACAACTAAAGAGCAGGCTTTACTCCAATATAATGAATTATAATTAAAAGACGTGTGCAAGAAAGAATAAAAAACAAAGAGGAATCACGAACATGAAACAGATACTGTATATCATTCTATAATACTTAATCAATGCAAGCATCATTGCAACAATCCTTTTCAATTTTACATTCAGGCCTTGTTTACATTGGTGGTTGGGGGGCTGTAAAAACAGGAGGTAGAGTTGTGTTTTTACTGACCCCGCCCCCACACACACACATACCCTAAACTTCAAAGGCAGCCATGTGTGGGTTTTACACATGCCATGGGATTGAGTAGGTAATAGTGAGACTCTGATTAGCATTTGTTTGGTGCCCCTTCTCAGGTATACATACAGTAGATATTCATACTGGGTGACCCTTTCCTCCCAGGAGGGGCCCCCATTTTGTGGAGAGCTGTTGAACGCAAGCCACCAGGCTGAGCTAAGGACTTTCATTTGTATTGGTTGGAGAGTCATGTCCAGTGCCTCACTCCTACCTCTCCTTGAGTAATAAAAACATAACAGGGGTTCTATCCCTTCCACCCAAAAATATTTTTTTTGGTTTTAGATATACTGTAACCAATACTTTTCTGGTACACATACATATGATGTAGAAAAGGCCTAACTTTAGGCTTTGTATCATGGCACAGCAAAAATGACCCCCCCCCCCCCAATTATGTTATGGGGCCACACCACAACCTCCCTGGCCCATGATGCAGGCTTTTAGGTGTTAAAACAGGCAGTGTTTTAACCCTTAAAAGCCTGAAAATGCCCTCTGAAAAACAATCCACAGTGGGTTAGGGAGCTACCGTAAGCATAAACAAACCCTTGGCACACTTTGGATATCAGTAATGCATGGTTTTTGTGGGAAGTTAGAGCTGAATGCCAGACACATATATAAACACAAATACATGCATCTCTTTAATCATTAATACATCCTAACATTTATTTTTTAACTGCAAGCAGTGTAAGTACAGTCTGTACAGCAGAGCTCAGAGATGAAGAGGGAGAAGAAGCACAAGGAACCAACTAGGTGTGTTGTAGTGTAAGGAACCATGCTGTTAGGAGGGGAGAGCGGAATGACAAAGAGGTTAGCTCAATGGGACAATGCTTCTACTTTCACTGTCCAACCAAGGGGGATGGTGGGAGAGGTTCAAGACCTGTAAGTGAAACTGAGAAAGGTCAGGTGCCTTCCCTTGCTAATCAGAACTTTGCTATGTGACAGAACTGTGTAATTCTCAGAGCTGGTTGTACAGAAATACCAATCCTTTGCCAGGTAAAACAGCTCATGTATATGTATTTATTCTGTGTATTAAAGTGTTACTAAACCCAGGACCCTGCATTCACTATATCTAGTCTCCCATGGTATACAGAACATGGAAATTAAATTAATTTAGTAAATATAAACTGCTAAATACCTTTTCTCATCAGCAGTATTTAGCAATCTTGTGACTTCTATCAGTGTCCAGCTGAGCACTGATTAAAGCATGTAGGAGTTTTCATTCTCCTCTGACTGTCCTATGAGGCTGCATGACCGCTTATCCTCTGTCTGGACAGTTCTGTATTGATCACATGCACCTTCCCAAAGAAAAAAGTAACTCTATAGCAATACATACTAAACCGAGCATGTGCAGAGTGACTCCAAGAGCTCCGGACTCTCAGCAGATGGATTGGGGACAGTAGAAGAAAAGGAGGATCAGAGAAGACAGTATCAAACAGCCTTTTTACACAACATATATTTACAGTTACCCAGCATGCCATCAGACCTAGCCTCTATGGGATAGGCAGAGGCTGTATCAATATTCATGCATTCAGTTCTGCGTAACTCCACACCTATCATCTAGAAATCTCTCAAGTCTCCTGGATACAAAAGCAGCTAGGCAGGATGGCAGCAGCTCAACACACAGAGCAGACCTAACTAAATGATCAAAACTCACCAAGTACAAATACAGTGAGCTAACTGTGTTTACCTAACAAATAATTACAGCCCCTCTGCCTACAGAGTGACAATTCTATATATCTAACCTTAGCAACTACCTAGGAGGGTGTTAAATCATAAAAATGAGTGTCTTCAGCAACCACTGCTGCTGGTTACACACTATTGATGTTTACATGTAGGCCCTGAATGATGAATTCATGAATGACTGAAGGCCGATCATTCTGCACATTTATCGCTGCCGATAAATGACACATTCAGAGCCACCATGCATCCTTGGCTGCTAAGATGCAGGCAGGTCCACATTTTTTTGTTGTTAATGTAGCACCCTCCTAGATAGCTAGGGGGAGCTAGCGTTCAGTTGTTAGGCAGAGGGCGAGTAGCAGCCTTTGGTGTTAGTCTGGTGGGCTCTGCAGGCCAGATCCCTGATACCTCCCCCAGCTCTAGAATCTGGAGAAAATTCTAGAAGCAGTGGGCAGGGGTGAGGGGGGGCTGGCCTGCATGCTTGGAGGGCCTTGGCCAATACCCAAGCAGGGGGCTTGGCATGGATCCAGGGCAGCCTTCAAATGTGACAGAGCCTGCTTAGCAGCAAGAGAATTCAGGTGGAAGATGAAATGAGAGGCTGGAGAGCCAGAGCCTGGGAGGGGGCCCAGATGATAAAGGGTTCACATACAGGCAGAGGAGCTGGAGAGGAGGAAAGCTTAGGACCTCATTGGCCCCCAGAGCGATGACCATCTGTGGAGCTGGGAAGGAGTGACCCAGAAGAAGGCCTGAGAGCAGCCATTGACCCATCATCTCACAGACAGGGGGCTGAGTGAGTAGACCTACACCCCCTGGGCCAGAAAGGGGATGAAGCACTCTAGTGGAAAACTGGATTAGCTGCTACCTGGGACTGTCTTACCCTTTAAAGTGACAGGCTCTGGGGATTTTCTTTCTTTCTCTGTGATATAGAAGCAATAGAACCCCATCCAAAATGAATGTTTTGGTTAGAAGTTCACATTGATGGGTCATTAGCACTGGAGAAACACTTGAAAGAAAAGTAACGCATTTGAAATCTACCATATTCAAGGTCTGCTTTGGGTTTCCTGAATTTAAGCTTTTTCCTATCTGCTGATCTGATTCTACATAATCCAGCACATGGGATGTCTAAGTGCTGCCTGCTCTCCCCGAACTGGCCCACCATGCCTTTCATGTTATGCTAGAGTATACCAGAGCAAAGCAGGGTTGCTACAGGTCATTCATTGCTAGAAATGCACTCATCTGTTTAATTAGATTGCTAAACAGAGTTATTGCCTGAAGAATAGGCCAGGGTGCCTTGAAAGGGCTACAATCTTTTTAGTTAGCCAATAAATTACACTATTTATTACAGCTACTTATAGAGCGCTGTCAATTTGCGGAGCACGTTACACACACACACACACACATATATATATATATTACTTTTTTCTCAGAAAATAGGTGGAGGAACACAAGCACGACCCCCCCCCCCCTACACACACACACACACCCTCCAAATTACATCAAATAGTGGTTAAATTTTACTAACAGTAGGAGGGGCTTAAAGGGGCAATAAATACCAGGAATGCATTAAGTATAGAGTTTAGGGCTGCCCACTTACAGAGTTCGGGGTACACTATATACATAGTGCAGAGTTCAGGGGTGTGATACACACAGAATGCAGAGTTCAGGGGTGCACTACACACAGAGTGCAGAGTTAAATCTTCTTACACAGTTTCTTACCTCTGCATCCACCATCCACATCTCACTTTCACCCCTCTTCAGCTCTGACCTCTGAAGGCAACCCCTCTGCTGCCCCCATCTTCTCCCTCCTTAAAAGCTCCATCAGCTTCCACATGTCTTCCTTTTGTTGCTCTATTAAGCTGAAGCACCCAGCCGGATACAGTACCCCCTCACACACTGTAGGTGGCTCCACCTCTCTCACTTGCAGGGAGATCATCCAGTGGGGGTGATGACATCTGCACTGCATCCCAGGCATCTGCATGTCCCTTGTCTCCATCCTGCATCTGCCCAGGAGATCAGATCTGTGGGAGTCGTTGGGAGACAAGCTGTCACTAGTAAACACAGAAGCCAGACTTCTGTATTTACGAATGATAGTGGTGCAGATAGGGATGATAGGGAGCAGAGGGCCTGAGCCAGAGGTGGTGGAGCTCAGTTCCACAAAGTTCCAGCTAAAAAAAAAGCCCTGTATATTATAGATTCACATCAGTCCCTGTCCTCCGGGAGCAGGCTGCTGACATCTTCTCATGGAGAGAAAAGCAGCGCCATCTAAGTGCAGCATTAATGAAACAGTTTATTGAGGATAAAAATTGTCAACTCACAAGAAAGCAATGTTAAAGTGCTTGTAAACACAGGATCATCCACTGAAATCCAGGCATTTCCGCTAGCATGGGTGGCAGGGGTTGGTGCACGTTTGGAGCATGCGTGCTCCTTCTTCAGGCCATTAAGATACTTCAGTGGATGATCCTATGTTCACAAGTGCTTTAAGACTGCTTTCTTGTGCTTTGACATTTTTTATCCTCAAACAATTGTTTCATTAATGCTGCACTTAGATGGCACCGCTTTTCTCTCCATTTGTTTTCTCCAGAGTCCATCCCTGGGTCAAGCACCCTTGGATATATCTGATTACCTCCTAGATTGTAAGCTCGAAAGAGCAGGGCCCTCGAACCCCTCATGTATTGTTTTGTTACTGTATTGTCTCATGTTCTGTCCCCCACTATAATGCACTGTGCTGAGCAAACCTTTTGGCGCTATATAAATACTGTATAATAATAATAATTATAGACTTATACTTGAACTATATGGATTTTCCCATGATTGTTTTCTAAGGACTTTGAACACATTGTCGCAATAGCCACTCCAGCCTCCTCTGAGTGCACCAAATACCAATTTGTCTTTTGCTGACATCTTTCCTCTGGGCTTTTTCCAAGTGCCGGGTTATAGGGCTCGTTCACACTTGACTGTTTTACCAACTCTTGCCAAACGCCGTTATAGCGGTTGGCAAGCGTTGGTCCGGTGTTTGCGGAGCGTTTTTTAATGCTCGGCAAACGCTCCGCAAACGCCGCATGCGCGGTTCAGCGACGGTTACTAGACATTTGCCGAACGTTAAAAATGCCCTACAAACGCCTATAATAAAGTTTGAATGGTGTTATCGCTCCCCAAACGCCAGCCGCGCATTTGCGGAGTGGCACCATAGACTAGAATAGGAGGCTTCAACGCCTCCTGACTCGACCAGAGGCGTCCGTTTTGCCACGCCGCGTCTCTAACGCTCTCGTTAGAACAGCACCATGTGCTGCAATGTGCAGAATTGTCTGAGGCATTTGGAAAGCGGTAAAAACGCTTCCCAAATGCCTTTCTGCTGCCTGCACACAACGCTAGTGTGAACGTAGCCTTAAGCTTCTAGATTGGCCGGTGGGGATCCTTGCATGCTCATGGGAGTCATTCATCCTGGCAAATTGGCACTGAGAATGTATGATGAGCTGTGCAGGTGCAGCTCAGTGAACATGCAATATAGGGCTGTGAACAGGCATAACATGTCTTTTCTGCAATAAAAAACTGCCTTTTAGCTATTTTTTTTGTTCCACTTGCAATATATTCACACATTCACACAACAACCAAAATATCAGTTAAATTATACATCTTGGTAACTATAATCTGTAAATAAAACACATATATTATCATGCCATCCTAGAGGAACAACAGCTGAACTCAGCAGAGGTGACAAAGCTAGCTTGCCTGCTGGCATGGCAGTAACAGTCAGTAAATGGTTAAGGGCACACAAAAACTCCGAGCCACCCGTGTGTAAATGACAAAGGCCTAGTAACTGTACACCTCACAGCGCCTGCTCTCTGCCGTGTGCCCCACGCCCCCTATTCTGTTAATATTTCATAGCATGCAGGTGTCCTTCTGTTCCTCTGCCAAAGATCCTCTGCTAGAGACATTAGGCGGAGGGGTATAAGGTTTCTACACCATATAGCTGGCCAGCTAGGGGATTTCTACAGGATATGATTATATCAACATTGTATAAGGTAGTTGGGTTGCATTCATTTGCCAGTCGCTTGTAATCAATGCGGAAAAAAAACAGTATATATATTTACATTAATACCCTGGTTTGAGGGTGCTTGCTTACACAGAAAAGAGATACAATAAACTTTTCAGATCTGTACAGGTATATTTTCTTGACTTAAATGACATCTGGTTTGACATCATTTAATGGGTCAGTGATCCCAAATCTGATATTTCAGGGGACTGTCACTGTTTTTGATACTCTGTCTAATAATGCTCCATCTCCCTCCTTTATCACATTTGAAGTTCATTTATTTACAAGTACCTTCTTATTCACAAAATAGCTGGAGACCCTTGAAAACATAAGGAGAAAAGATGGCGGTGCGGGGTCTGGCGTGTGGCAGCACAGTGGCAGATTGTACCAGACAACACTGGATTCCCTGGCTTGTGAGCATTTTTTTAATACAACCCAGCGCACAAGGTAAGAGGAGGAAAAAAGGGGGGAGTAAGGTTCCTCTTTAACCACCTGACAAATTGTTATATCCATTGGGGGTTGGGGAAAAGTCCGAGTTTCGGGAGCTTCACACCTGGAGTGTCCATTTTGAGTAGGCCTACTCTCCCTGGTTGATGTTTTATGTGTTTTATATTATGGACAATGTAACTGTAGCAGCTGATACATGCAAATATGTGCAAGAATTGGTCAAAACTGCCAGGCGGACAGGAACAGGGGTCAGGACTTAAGACAGGGATATCTTGTTGTTGGGGTGTCTAAGACACTTAAGAAGCCAGGGATTGTTTCAGGCCACCAGATTTTATCCAGGGGCATACCTACAGGGGTCGCAATTGCGACTAGGTACCATGATACAGGGGGCCCATGCAGCTGCCCTATACACCTGTATAGGAGGGGCAGTGGGGGCAGAAAATAGAACTAATGTCCTCCATTTTCCTCCTGCAGCCTCCCAGCAGTTACTTTACATGACCCCCCCCACGTCCCTCCTATCCATGAGGATTCCGTATGAACACCTGGGTTCCGTATGAACTTCTGCCCCCCACAGCTCTTCTGGGTTCCCACCTCCCCAAGAAAGGGGAAGGGCCCAGTAAATGTGTCATTAATGAAAGAATACCATATCATATTGTCTGAATGAATACCATATCGATCACTGACTCTGTTTATTCACAAACTATGTTTACTATGCCTCAGTTTGTGAATGAACAGGAAGCTCTGTACAAAGCTTTTTCTGTCCACTCATTCTGTGCTGCTCAGCCTGCAGAGATGGAAATTGACATTTGTGTCCTCAATCTCCTTTTTCTGTCTCAAAGGTGAAAAATCAGAGGTCTGTTTAGATCCCTGATATCTCACCAAAGCCCCCCAATGGAGATCCTAAAAAATTGTAAAAAAAATAAAAAAATTGTAAAAAAAAAAACAACATACCATGGTAAAAAATAATTAAAAAAACTAAACAACAAATATAAAAAACTACCGACACTAGTGGCGGAACTACCAGGCTCGCAAAGGTCGCACTTGCGGACTGACCCTTTAATAAGATGTGCAGCAACTCATAGCAGCTGATCAGAAACCTGAATCAGCTTTCAAAGCATCACTTAGATCAGTGGTCTCCAAACTGCGGCCCGGATGTGGCCCTTTGCTTGCTGTTATCTGGCCCTTGGGGTACTATTTCATCCACTGATACCAACAATGGGGCATAATACCCCCACTGACACCAATGGAGGGGCACAATTTCCTCCAAGCCACAAGCATTAGGCTACAATTTCTCCCACTGCTATCATAGATGGGGAGCTATTTCTCCTACTAATACTAAAGATGGGGTATTGTCTATTCCCACTGACGTCGGGACCTTTTCTACTCCCAATAGCCACAGTCCAGCCCCACTAAAGTCTGAAGGACAGTAAACTGGCATGCTTTTTTAGAAAGCTTGGAGACCCCTGACTTCGATCCTTCAGACTTTAGGCCAGTGGAAGTATAAAATGCATTGGAGAGAGTGGATAGTGTCTCAGGATTGGTGGTCAATGGCAGTAAAACGATTACATAGTGTGCGTGGATGCATGAGGAAGAATATTGCCCTATTAGTGGTATTAGTGGGAGGAATAGTGCCCTATTGTTGGTGTCAGTGGGATGAAAAGTGCCCAGTTGTTTATATCAGTGGTTGTTGGTGTCAGTGGAAGGAATAGTGCTTTGTATCCGAGGGAGGAATAGTGCGTCATATCAGTGGGCCAGAAAAAGGCGAGAAAAGGGTCGCAGTTTGGAAACCACTGTTTTAAATTCATAAAAACAGTTTTTTGATTGCTTAGAAAGAAAGGTTAACATTACTCTTTTTCTTTCAGAATAAAGTCTATTGTCATTATTTGCTGTGTTCTCTACACAGAACATTATAAAACAAAAATGGACATGTGAATTTGTTCAGACATCATGAAAAGTCATATGCAAGTAAAAGCAGCCAACAAAATATCACTTAACTGTAGCCAGGTCCATTAAAAGATAACCCTGAATGTATGTAATGAGATTATGTTCTTTGCACTTCATCATTGCTCCTTGCACTGCTTAAGCTGAAAAAGCATGTTTGCCTAGTGAAGTTGTCCGGATTTGTACTGCTACTTTTCAGTTATTCTAAAAATGCTTGCAATCTTCAAAATCAAGTCAATTTATTAAAAATAACAAGGACCAAGCAGTAACCTTATAAACAAAGGCTGACGTTTTTAACTCTTAGATTGTAAGCTCCAAGGAGCTGGGCCCTCCTAACCTTCTTGTATTGAACTGTATTGTTGCTGTATTGTCTCCCGTTATATTGTAAAGTGCTGAGCAAACTGTTGGTGCTGTATAAATCCTGTATAATAATAATTTTAGAGCCATATGGACTGAAAAGCACACTACCTTACAAGGTATAGCATGTATATGTTTAACCAGTTGCCAACCGCAGATAGCCGAATGACGGCTACACTGCGGCCGGCCAGTTCTGGGAGGGCGCCATATGATGTCCTCCCAGAACGCGCTCTCCAGGGGCGCGCACCCGGCGATCTCCATGATCGTTATGTCCTTTGGACACAGCTGATCACATGATGTGGTAAAAGGCCAATCACGTTGTCAGATCGTGAGGAAAGTACTGCCGAGAACCGGCAGTTGTTAGAGCAGGGATCAGCACTGATGATCAGGGCACTGATGATCAGTGCCCTGATGATCGATGCCCAGCAGTGACACCCACCAGTTCCGCCCACTTGTGCCCAGCAGTGCACCCACCTGTGTCCAGCAGTGCAACCACCTGTGCCCAGCAGTGCCCACCAGTCAACCAAGCAGTGCCACACACCTGTTCCCAGCAGTGCCATCCAGAAGTGCCACCTACCTGTGCCCACCAGTGCCACCCACCTGTGCCCACCAGTGCCACCCACCTGTGCCCACCAGTGCCACCAGTCAGTGCCCAGGCAGCGGTTGTACCAGTCAGTGCCCAGCAGTTGTGCCAGTCAATGCCTAGCAGTGCCGCCAGTCAGTGCCCAGCAGTCATGCTAGTCAGTGCCACCTGTCAGTGCTGTCTATCAGTACCCATCAGGGGCGGACTGACCATTTGGAAACTTGGGCCCTGCCTGAGGGCCCGGGGTCAGTAGGGGAACCCATGAGATGCCCCTGGTACCTTTTTTATAGGCTTTTTTGAGTTTGGGCAAGGACACAGGGGCCCCATGATCCCCTATTGCCTGGTGGCCCCATGAGTTGTCAGTCCGCCCCTGGTACCCATCATCAGTGCCGGCTATCCGTGCCACCTCATTAGTGCTGCCTATCAGTGCCGCCTGTCAGTGCCATTCAGTGCTGCCTATCAGTGCCCATCAGTGCTGCCTCATCAACGCACATCAGCGAAGGAGAAAAATTACCTGTTTGCAAAATTTTATAATAGAAACAAAGAAACTCTTTTTTCACATTTTTTGCACTTTTTTTGTTTATAGCACAAAAAGTAAAACACCCAGTGATGAGTAAGTATCACCAAAAGAAAGCTCTATTTATGAGAAAAAAATTATAAAAATTTCATATGGGTACAATCTTGCATAACCGCGCAATTGTCAAAGTGCGACAGTGCTGAAAGCTGAAAATTGGCCTGGTAAAAAAGGGGGTATAAGTGTCCGGTAGGCAAGTGGTTAACTGACTAAATCTTGAGGTCCAACAGAGCAATGATGTAGTATTGGGATAATAATGCAAAGTAAGTACAGGCTGTCATCACTTTGTTATTTTACTATAAATATTATTTTGTATCAGCAGACTCAGACCTGACCTGAGATCATTTCAGACATAATGGAACGTGTATACTAGGTCCAAGGTTCTTTTGAAAGGTTGTCAATTCCCAGTGATAATGAAGGAATGCCCTTTGTCTACACAAAACCTTTGCAATGCTATAGTACATTTAATCTTGACTGTGCATGGAGACCATCCATACACGCATCTCTACCAAATTACCTGATTTTGTATGTAAACCCAAATTTATAATAAATGTATCTGCTTGCCCATGCCCTGTTAGTATTAAAAGTGCATTCATTGTTTATTTTATCTTTAGAAAAATGGATTTGATAGTTTATTTTTGGTTTCCTGACTTCTTATTTTGGGGTGACAATGCTCATTCACTGTCTTACAAAACAGCGATGGCATTGTCACCCCTACAAGCTGGCCCTTGTGACCTGTGAGAGGAAGTGGTGACTAAAACTAAAAAAAAAGTGTTGTAAGGAAGCTTTTTGTGCTACATTAAAGCACAGCTGTGTTGCAAGAGGGGCAAAAGATATTCTTTTTAACATGCTTTTTAACATGTGCATTTCCACCTGCTTTAATCTCTTTGCTGCCAGAACTTTTTTTTTGCATGATTAAAAATAATTTTAGGCCTGAAGATTAGTTAACCACTTGCCTACTGGGCACTTATACCCCCTTCTTTACCAGGCCAACTTTCAGCGCTGTCGCACTTTGATTGACAATTGCGCGGTCATGCAAGATTGTAGCCAAAAATTTGAAAAAAAAAAAAAAGTTTCTTTGTTTCTATTATAAAATTTTTCATACAGGTAATTTTTCTCCTTCACTGATGTGCGTTGATGAGGCAGCACTGATGGACACTAATAGGTGGCACTGATGGGCACTGATAGGCAGCACTGATGGGCACTGATAGGCTGCACTGAAGGGCACTGATAGGCAGCACTAATGAGGTGGCACTACTAGGCAGCACTAATGAGGTGACACGGATAGGAGGCACTGATAGGTGGCACTGATAGACAGCACTTATAGGTGGCACTGACTGGCATCACTGCTGGGCACTGACTGGCGGCACTGCTAGGCATTGACTGGCGCAACTGCTGGGCACTGACTGGCACAACCGCTGGGATGCACTGATGGGCACTGGTGGGTGTCACTGGTGGGCACAGGTGGGTGGGACAGGCGTGTGCACTGCTGGGCACAGGTGGGCACACTGCTGGGCACAGGTGGGTGGAACTGGAGGGTGGCACTGCTGGGCACCGATCATCAGGGCACTGATCATCAGTGCCCGGATGATCAGTGCCGATCCCTGCTCTGACAACTGCCGGTTCTCGGCAGTACTTTCCTCACGCTCTGACAGCGTGAGGAAAGTGCAGCTGAGAATCGTCAATCGCATTTCCCGGTGATCAGCGTGTCATTGGACACGGTTGATCACGTGGTAAAAGGCCGCTGTGATTGGCCTTTTACCACATCACGTGATCAGCTGTGTCCGTAGGACACAGCAATCATGGAGATCGCCGGGTGCGCGCCCCCGAGGGCGTGCAGGAGAGCGCGTTCTGGGAGGACGTCACATGACGCCCTCCCAGAACTGACCTGCCGCAGTGTAGCCGTCATTTGGCTATCTGTGGTTGGCAAGTAGTTAAAAAACCCCAAACATTATATATTTTCTGCATGCAGAGACCCTGGAGATAAAATGGTGGTAGTTCCATTTTTTATATGTCAAACGATGTTTATGCAACAATTTGTCAAGTGCAAATTGCCAGTAAAAAACAAACTGAGGCAAATTTTAGGGCACGCTTTAATGTTTATCTTTCAGGCCAAGGATTCCAAGCACTTTTTCACAATGCAGATATCATGTCTTATTATAAGGTATGATCCATTAACCACTTGCCTACAGGGCACTTCTACCCCCTTCCTGCCCAGGTCAATTTTCAGCTTTCAGTGCTGTCGCATTTTGAATGACAATTGCGCTGTCGTGCAACACTGTACCCATATGAAATTTTTATCATTTTTTTCACACAAATAGAGCTTTTTTTGGTGGTATTTAATTGCCACTGGGTGTTTTATTTTTTGCGCTATAAACAAAAAAAGAGCAAAAAAATTTAAAAAAATAGGTTTTCTTTGTTTCTATTATAAAATTTTGGAAACAGGTAATTTTTCTCCTTCGCTGATGTGCGTTGATGAGGCTGTACTGATAGGCGGCACTGCTGGGCACTGACTGGTGGCACTGCCGGGTGACACTGATGGGGGGCACTGCTGGGCACAGGTGGGTGGCACTGCTTGGCACAGGTGGGTGGCACTGCTGGGCGGCACTGATGGGCACTGATCATCAATGACCTGATGATCAGTGCCCATCTGTTTGCTGACAATTGCTGGTTCTTGGCAGTACTTTTCTCACGCTGTGACAGTGGGAGGAAAGTGCCGCCGATAACCAGCAACTATATACAGTATACCTGGTGATCTGCTGTGTCATTGGACACAGCTGATCACGTGGTAAAAGGCTGCTGTGATTGGACACAGATCACAGAGAGGAGGGCACGTTCTGGGAGGACGTCATATGACGCCCTCCCAGAACTCGACAGCCGCTCTGTAGCCATCGTTTGGCTATAGCATGGTTAGCAAGTGGTTAAACTCAGACCTTGATGTTTGAACAGAGGTCAAGTTTCCAATTCAGTTTTTCATAGACTGGAATGTGACAAGTAGCTATGTGTGCATCTGACATCTGTTCAGCCATGTGGGTGTGTGACATTGTTAGAGGTCCCTCCCGTCTGTGGGCTGCATTACTATGGAGAAGTAAGCCACATGGATGCCACTTTATCAATGACAATATTAAATGAGCAGTTTGGACTTTGAAGGCCTTAGGCTGACCTCACTAAATCAAAGTGAGGACAAAAAGGGACTATTTGTCTCTTTTGGTTATGCAGTTGTGTCAATCTGCATGTGCTGTGGTGCCCTATGTGTATTGTTACTTGTCACCTCGGATATTGAGATAGAAGATAGGAAGACTTGCCAAACAGGTTAGACAAAGGTTTTTGGAGCCGTTTGGTAGCAGCAATAGGAATGACTAATACTACTTTATCCAGGGAATATCGTAGAATATGCCTCTCTAAACTCTTGTTTTTATAGAATGTCTGGCCAATAGTAATGTGCAGGAAGCAAGTAGAATTAGGAAGCTTTGTCAGGTAGTGCCTAAGCTTTGGACATTCGTCCAAAATTGTCCTTATTGGAATCCACCACTGACTGTCAGAGGCAAAGTCATAAAGGAAAGCAGATGTCTCCATCTGTTCTACATTATACTCTGCAGGGTTATGCACACTATGCTCCACATTTTCAGGTCCATTTATTAAATGCAGGCCATGGTGTGGAGCCTGTGGTGCTCTATGGAGTTCCCTCTGTTTAGTACAGCAAGAAGAACTCTGTGATGGGAGGAAAGCCAGTCATGTTACTTTGATGGATCACATGACCAGGCTCTCCATCTTTGCCCTTTTTTTTTTTTTTCGTTCGTTCCTCCCGCTGGTTGAATGAAAAAAACTATGCATGTATACCCTGCTTAAGCCAATGATCCCAAAAGTATTAGGCCAAATATAAGTTGTTAGAATCTCTCAAAACAAATATATAATCTTACCCTGTTTTCTATAATATTCTCACACAAATGGTATAGTGGAGCAAAATGTTAACTTTGTGATTTCAAATTTCAACGGTATTAGGGCCTCATTCACACGGGTGGCAAAGGTGCAGCTGATTGACCCGTGTTTTTACTGCCCACCTAAAGCCTAACATGGGCAGCTGGGGGGATTCCTATCAATGCTGTGGCTGCAATGCTTTGCTTCACTACTGTGGCAAAAATAACTTGCCATGTCAAGTTTAAGAGGTGGCAACGCCTGTCAAACTCACCTACTGAAGTAAACGGGACTGCGCCACAACCAGCAGCATGGTATTTCAATGTAAAATAGCTGCACAAAAACAGCAAAAAAAAGAAAGAACGCATTTACATTTGGTTCACAATATTACCACAGGCTGCAGGTTGGTTGTGGGTGCAGAAATTACACCTGTTCCCACATCCACAACCATCTGCAGCCGAATCGCAGGCCTCTTGCAAGACGCATTCTGAATGGCAGCCACATGCATTTCAGCCCACAGCGCGAGTGCAGGTGTGGGAACCGCATACTCACGAAGACCATGCGTTTTTCCTGCATCTGCCTTTTCAGAGAGGTGCATATACCTTTTATCTGCGGGAAACATGGCCCAGCAGTAGTGTGAACCGAGGGTTAGGAGGAAGCAGTACAGCCACATGAACACCTAGAAGTCACTGCTCCAACTCTTTCTGAAAACTGATCCACTGCAGATTGCTTTTCAACAGGCACTACTGCAAAATCTAGAATATTAAAATTAGGAGCAGTTGACTACAGCAATAATTTAGGTTCCAATTTACCTTTTAAACCTACAGGATTACTGGAGGGAAATAATCCAATATATTTAGGAGATATGTGGGATAGCCATACAGAGAGATCCTATATACTACCGGTATTTAAAAATAGAGTACTCTATCATCTAATTAGTGCGGCTAGGGGCTTGATTCCCAAGTTCTGGCAGGTTACTGATGCACCAAAAATTAACGAATGGATAAACAGAGTTGAAAATATTTATAGGATGGAGGAGCTATGTCACATAGAGCAGGATAAAATGGAAAAATGTGGAAAAACATGGTGTAGTTGGCTGAAATTTAAATCCTTTGAAAGATATATGGAACTGATTGGAATTGTAGAGGAAGTTTAGAAGTCAGGAGAGAGCCTTAATTGAGAATTTGAGGGAGAGCAGTATCAGAGATAGATAGGTAAACATGAGAGAAGATATAGTTCAGGAAAGAGGATGTGGATTGGGAAAATGGGTTGGGGGGAGGGTGGAAGGATGGGGGGGGGGGGGGTAATATTGGGGTAAATGGAATGTGTACACGTGAAATATTTTTATAAATGTGTTCTTTTTGTACTGAAAATCAAATAAAAGTTAAACAAAAAAAAAACATACCTTTTAAAATACATCTAATAGGAAATTTGACAATGAAACATGGGCAGCCCCTCTGCAATAGGATTTATAAACCACTCTTGTGTAATATTTATGATCCAAAAATGTGGGTTCTACAAATTTGAGGTTGGCTGTCTTTAGCCTGTATGGAATTTGACCATCAGGTCTTTAGGTTATCATTGTGCTGTGCTATGAGGAAAGAGTTAATTTGTATGTCTGGGAGCTGCCATTCAGGTTTGCATCTCCTGTTTGGCGGATAGATCCGGTTTATCTGCCTTGATAATAATGGCAACCAAGAAAATTGACTTACAACACCTATAGTGAAGACGATTCAGCTACACCCAGAAACCTTACAAATCTCAGCACAGTCAATCACGTCACATCACAGTACCAACTGGTAAATGTTCCTATAAGCATAGCTACACAGGTTGGTATAAATCAGTATATCATTTGTGTATCCTAATATATAAGTCTAGGTTCACACCTAAGCGTTTTCCATTGCGCTTTGCAGAAACGCACAGCAGTCCATTTAACATGATTTCCTATGTGCGCTTTTTGGAAGGGGTCAGAGACTTTTTTTATATGCAAAACATTGTGTTTTTGGTTCTAAAGACTTCAATGGAGATGCTGCAAAAAAGCATGTAGTACATTTTTGATGCGTTTTGCGGTTTAATCTGCCCAGCAACAAATCGGGAAAAAAAGAAAAACGCATCTGCAAAAACGCACCACAGAAAGCACTGCAGAGATGGATCAAACGTAAACTGCATAGGTGTGAACCTAGCCTAAGGAAACCAATATCATAGCTTTCCAAACTCAGGCTTAAAGCGGAGTTCCACTCATGCTGTCAAAAAATAAGTCAGCAGCTACAAAAACTGTAGCTGCTGACTGGCTGTCCTGTATTTCAGGAGGCCGGCATCTTCAGCGTGGGCACCCTTGCGGCTTCACAGCCGGGTACCCACTGCGCATGCGCAAGTAGCGCTGCGCTTCATGAATGGTCCTGTAGTCCTCTGGGACCTGTCACCTGTCCCAAAAGACTACAGGGAGGGAGGGAGGACACCTTCCGTTTCCGATCGCCTAGGCGATTGTACCAGAAGTGGGAGCGGGTACCTGTCAAATTCGGGTACCCGCTTCCCCCTGCGCCCCAAAGGTGCCGATCCTTAATGGGGAGCAGTCCTTAAAGCGGAACTTCCCCTTTTGGGTGGAGCTCCGCTTTAAGTACCTTTTCCTATCATACCATGTAACACATGTATTCTATGTCTCCTAATACAAGAGGATGGTTTCAAACACCACACCACAGGTTGCGCACCTCAAATGATATGGTAAAACATACATATTTTTCCAGTTTAGATTGACAGTTTTACCCTCAGCCAGCTGCATGGAGAGACTGTCTAATATCAGCCGTGAGCCCAGACAAGAAACAGGTGAGCCTCTGTAGGGCCTTAAAGCTTGAAACTTTTAATCACTTAACCCCTTCACGCCTAAGGGTAAAGCAAATCTTAAAGGCTAAGTAAAATTTTACAACGCTGACATGCATTAGTAAAACCATACATATAATCACAACTACTTTGTACATCCAGATGGATTATACCTTGTTTTTTTCAGGGCAAATTGGACTTTCATTTGGTGGTAAATTATAATGGATATCTCCGGATTTTGTTTTATTATCAAAGGAAAACTGGCCCAAAATAGTAAAAAAATAATTTTTGTTATTTAGGTGTATGTTTCTTGTTACTACCATAACCTACCACCAAAGAACAACCCAAAATACATTTTCCAGTTCTTGACAATCGCAGTGATATCATATATGTGTATGTTATTTGTACCTGTACTACAGCCCAGAAACAATAGTGCACATTTTGTTTTGTGTGTTTTTACCTAAAACACACGGATACTGATACCAATTAAAAAAAAAATCCTGACCTTGACCCAAACACTAACCCTGGCTCTGAACTAGATGAAATCTTGATCTAGGTACTTTTTCAGAACACAATAGCTTTGTGGGAATCATTCCCTTATCAAAACAACTGGTGGAAGGTTGTGTTTCCATGCGTGGTAGTAGGTAAGAAAATCATATCATCTATGGCCTGCTTAAAAGAGAAGTAGGGGGTTTGGATTTTTTCCCCAAATCATACTTACTAGTTGGATGCAGTATCAGTCCAATACTGCATCTGTCCCCCGCCGACTCTTAGGGTGAGAATTTAGCTATCAAATGACCGCTGATCGCTGAGTTCCCACAGCCGCTCTGAGCTGTCAGTCACCGCTGTCTGCTTTGCCCCCCCCTCAGCGCTCAATGGAGCACTGGGCTATGGAGGGGGAGGTAGTGGCTGGTTCAGACTCTCAGGCGATCACTGAGGTACCACTCTAGACTCTGGGGTGGATCCCGACTTTAAAGTTGGAATCTTTCCTCAGCCTGGACCGGCTGAGTGACTTCAGCTGAAAATGGGCCACAGGCAGGGGCGGACTGACCATTCGAGCACTAGGGCAATGCCCGAGGGCCCGGGCTCAGTAGGGGGCCCCATGAGATGCCCCTGGTACCTTTTATTGGCTTTTTAATAGGCTTTTTTGGGTGTGGGCGAGGACACAGGAGCCCCATGATCCCCTATTGCCTGGGGGCCCCATGAGTTGTCAGTTGGCCCCTGGTCACAGGAGTGCAGAACCAACTGCACTCCTGTGATCCACAGAAGAAGCACAGCCAAAAAAGCTTTGGCTGTACTTCTCCTTTAAGGGAAAACTCCTTTGCAAAATGAACAGCCTATACGTAAATCAAGTGTATAAAAAGCCAAAACCTTTTTTTTCTGGTTATAGATAAAGAAGAGAAAGTTTAGATTCTCTTTCAAGTTTTATTGCTGTTTTTGCTTCTGATGGGAAGATTCATCCCTCTAAGGCTGGCCATACACTATACAATTTTCTTGAGATTTTTGCTTTAGATTTACCAAAAACCATATAATATTAGGTCAAACCTAACAACACTTTCAATTGTATCCAGTTAGGCTAGCTCTTGCACTACATAGTTGAAGGCAAATCTAAAGGAAATTGGGCAGAAATTGGACAGAAAATTGTATAGTGTATGGCCAGCCTATGTGTCTTGCTTGCCATTGTCCCAACGACAGAAAATGTTGGGAAATCCTATATTTTAGAGTAGTTACCAGAAAAAGAAGTACAATGCAGGCAAATGTTTTGGTTACAACTATCTAAAATGGGAAATCCACTCTCATTTTCTGTTACGTCTCCTGGACAGGAAGTGAAGGAAATTCTTTTCAGTTGGCCAGTATAAGCTAATCTGATAGGGGGTGGCTATACACTCTCTATTAAAATGAAAATTCAGATTCTTACAAATGCCCATTTGAAATTCTTTATTTTATTACTTCTTTTCCTTACAGAAATCACACTACATTTATCTGTAAATACATATTTTATTCTTGATATAGTCAATGCACCAGTATGTAAACACTTCATGTACTCACTTTTTATCTACATATGCACACACTTCTTTCCTTCCTACATTTCTGTTGTTTAGTAGGCCAGCATACTTGTGATAGTTTCACCTATACTATCACACATCAGCAAACAACAACTCAAGTATCACCTGGAGATAAAAGATAAATTTGCACCTCCAGTGTGCAAAATCAATAGTGGAGAACTTAATGCCAAGACCCCAGGCGACAGAGGCAGCAGATACAAACATCATTCATCTGTTCTTTATCAGATGAGAAAGAGGAACAATTTGCAGAACGAAAGGACAAACCCTGTCCACACCCCCAGTATATGGAAACAAAGAATTCCTGCATAAAAATGCTTAGTTAAACTCATTGGTGACTCCCCCCCTCCATTGGTTTCCTTTTCTACAGCATTAAAAAATAAATGCCATAACAATCTGCTTATTCAAATCAAATTTCATCATAAATTTAGGCCAAAATGTATTCTGCTCCATGTCTTTGTTAAAAAAAATCCCAATACGTGCAAATTAATTGGTTTACGTGAAAGTTATAGCGTTTACAAATGGGGGTGTATATACTGGAATTTTTTTTTATTTTTCTACTAATAAGCGACTTATAGCAGGACCTATAGCGGGACTGTGGTGGGCATTCTGACACTGGGGGGAACTGACTTGATGTCGCTGACATCCCCCAATGACACCAATACAGTGATCAATACTAAAAAAAAAAAGCACTGACCCTGTACTAATGGCACTGGGCAGGAAGGTGTTAACATGAGGGGCGTTCAAAGGGTTAACTGTGTGCTGGGTGTGTTTTACTATGGGGCTGTGTGTTTGTGTTTCACTGTAAGCACACTGCTTTGTATGGCTGTTCTGTACACAGCCATGCAAAGCAGTGTGCAGGAGCTGACAGGGAGAACTGTTTTGTTTACAAACAGCCGTAGCCACGGATGGCACAGGTAGGGTGTGCGCGCCCCCTACCTGAAAATGCAAAATCACGTATATATATATATATATATATATATATATACATGATTTTGCACACCCATGCCGCCCTGTAGCAGTATTTCTGCTATAGGGCGGACGGGAAGCAGTTAAATGGAATAGAAGCCTGTTCATTCTGATCTCTTCAGTGCTGTGTGTTTCATGCCTCCCTTTCTTTCCAGTACAGCAGCCTCCATATATGCCCTGCTTCAAGTGAGACTACAAAAACCCATGTGACTGAAGCGCTTCTAAGAGTGTTGGACACCTGTGCCCCCGCTTTAGTTCCTTTCTCAGACCCCCGCGTCACTTCAGGAGTCAATAGCGATGTACAGGTCAAAGGAGTAAACCAAGGGGACACAGGAATCATACACTCCCAGAAGCTTGAATGTTTAGGAGTCTTCCGAAGGCTGCAGTGCTGGAACAAATGAAAGGTAGATAAACAGGCCATTAGAAAGGCAAGTATAAACACTCTTCTATTGCAGGGACATTTCAATTGGATTTTTTTAAGAGGCTGTGTCAACATGCTTTGGACTTATGTTAATGGAATACGTTTGACATGCTTGAGATGCTTTTGAGATAATTTAGAAATCATTGTAATGCTGGCCATAGACGGGTCGAAAAGATTTTTGCACTGTTAGTGGGTTAATTGGTCAGCCGTTTTTCGGGTTTTTTGCACAGTTTTTTTATCGGTCATATTGGAAAATTTGCGGCCGATTTGGATGATTGGCCGATTTTCCCGGCAATGATGGACCGATCATTTTACCGAAAAAAAATCTGCGCATGAGTTGTGACCTGCAAGGAAGAATAATAATAATAATAATAATAATAATAAGAAGAAGAAGAACAATAATAATAATAATAAGAAAAATAATAAGAAGAAGAAGAAGTCCGCTATTATATTTTATATGAAAAAGTCTTGCGGTTGCAACAAATGTATCCATTTGTATCCAAATAAAAACATAATGTATTTGTATTGCTGTCACATTGTATGGTGTGCTCCCCTGTCTATGTCAAAATGGTTTCTTGTCCCATTCTTTTGTGAGCATTGGTGGCAGCATCGGCAACGGCACCAACCGATTTTTCGTTTATCGGCCACCAATTCGACCGATTTTTTGTTTATCGGCCGTCAATTCGGCCGATAAACTGCCCATCTATGGCCTGCAATAGGTGTTATTGGACCTGCTGTTGACCTTCTTTTGACCTGCATTTGACCTGCCTTGAATTGGTTTTGCATTCCCATAGGATTTTATGGGAATTCAAACAACATCTGAAACTAACAAAAGCCCGTAGACACAAGCCCTAAGACTGCTGGGCAGATGACACTTCTAGGGGTGTTGAACGCCTATGTCCTACACTGTACACTGTAATTGCACGGTAGTTCCTGTAGAACTCAATAGTGAAGTATGGTTCAAAGGATGGAAACATGGGGACACAGGAATCCAACACTCCCAGAAGTGTTCAATGTTGAGGAGTCTATGAAAGCTAAACACTCTCCTATTGCAGGGATCTTTAATCTGGATTTTTTTAAGGGTCAGTGTCAATGGCATCAAATTGACATCAGTTTTAGCTGCTTCTATGATTATTCAGAATTCATTGACAGGTGTATTTGACCTGCAGTTGACATTCATGGCTTGCATTTGACCTGATTCATGCAAGTTTTGCATTCCATTAGACTTGTATGGGAATGCAGAACCTGTTTGAAGAGAACAAAAAAGGCTGTCAACACAACCTTAACCCAACATGTTTGCTTTAAGTGGCACGTATATTTGTAGAGGTCTTTACATCAGGCATTAAAGGCGAGTTCCAGATGAAAAAAAAAAGTAAAAGTTATCAGCTACAAAAACTGTAGCTGCTGACTTTTAAAATACAGACACTTACCTGTCCCTTGGTCCAGCAGTGTCCTCACCATGGCTGGTTTTACCGGCCATCTTCTCTCCCTGGCACCAGCATCTTCAGTGTGGGCACCGGCTTTGACAGATTGGGGCTTCACAGCCGGGTGCCCACTGCACATGTGCGAGAAGAGCTGCACTGTGTGAGCGGCCCTGTCACGTGTCGCAGATTACGGGGATGGGGGGGGGGGACAACTTCCACTTCCGATCACCTAGGCAATCACAGTGGAAGTGGGAGTGGGTACCTGTCAAATTCGGGTACTGCCTCCCCAAAGGTTCCAATCCTTAATGGTGAGCGGGGGACAAAGTCTTAAAGCGGAACTTCCCCTTTTGGGTGCAGCTCCGCTTTAAAGATGGGACAGCTGAAAAAGAAAGTGGGATTGTCCTGCAAAACGGGTAAAATTCAAGTGCAAGGCAATAAAAAAACTGCATTTACTGTATTTCAGAATAACATCCGAATAAAATTTACAGGATATCACTAAACCAATGTTTTAAAGACTGGACCTCACTTCACTTTGTCAGTTTGGATGAAGGTCTTCAAACAATGCATCTGTCAAAGCTGTAATATACAGTACATATTGTAAAGGTCCATTTTTTTTTCAAAGAAACTTTGTCGCTAGGAGGAATGAGAGCAAAATGCTGCAGGTATGAAGTGCAGGTACAGTTGTGACCAAAATTATTCAACCCCCACTGAAATTGAGTGTTTTGGCCAGTTTGACATTGCTTTTGATCATTCAGTCATCTTGCTTACATTTACATTAAAGAGGCACTTGTAGGTCAGACAAATATAACATAACAGTTATAATGAAATAACCACAAATGTCTTTTCTGTGCTCACAGCATTATCAGTTTTATTCAACCCCCAAGTGACATTCAATCTTAGTACTTAGTACAGCATCCTTTTACAGTTATAACAGCTTTTAAACGTGAAGCATAGCTTGACACAAGTGTCTTGCAGCGATCTACGGGTATCTTCGCCCATTCTTCATGGGCAAAGGCCTCCAGTTCAGTCACATTCTTAGGCTTGCGCACTGCAACTGCTTTCTTTAAGTCCCACCAGAGGTTCTCAATCGGATTTAAGTCTGGTGACTGCGATGGCCACTCCAAAATGTTCCAGCCTTTCCTCTGCAACCATGCTCTAGTGGACTTGGAGGTATGCTTGGGATCATTGTCCTGTTGAAAGGTCCAACGTCTCCCAAGCCTCAGGTGTGTGACGGACTGCATCACGTTTCCATCCAATATCTCCTGGTACTGAAGAGAATTCATGGTACCTTGCACACGCTGAAGCTTCCCTGTACCTGCAGAAGCAAAACAGCCCCAAAGCATGATTGACCCTCCACCATGCTTCACAGTAGGCAAGGTGTTCTTTTCATCATAGGCCTTGTTCTTCCTCCTCCAAACATAGCGTTGATCCATGGGCCCAAACAGTTCTAATTTTGTTTCATCAGTCCACAGAACACTATCCCACAACTTTTGTGGTTTGTCCACATGGCTTTTGGCATACTGCAGTCGACTCTTCTTATTCTTTGGAGACAGCAAGGGGGTACGCCTGGGAGTTCTGGCACGGAGGCCTTCATTACGCAGTGTGCGTCTTATTGTCTGGGCTGAAACTTCTGTACCCACATCTGACAAATCTTTTCTCAGTTCCTCAGCAGTCACACGGGGACTTCTCTCCACTCTACGCTTCAGGTAGCGCACAGCAGTCGAAGTCAGCATCTTCTTTCTGCCACGACCAGGTAGCGTTTCAACAGTGCCCTTTGCCTTGAATTTGCGAATGATGCTTCCTAAGGTGTCTCTTGGTATGTTTAACATCTTTGCAATCTTCTTATAGCCATTGCCCTTCCTGTGAAGAGAAATCACCTCTTCTCTTGTCTTCCTGGACCATTCTCTTGCCTTCACCATGTTTGTAACCACACCAGTAAATGTCTAGAAGGAGCTGAGTATCACAGTCATTTTAAAGCTGCCTAATTGGTGCTTATTATGCTTGATTGCTGCTCGGTGACATCCACAGGTGTTTTCAATACCTGATGGAAAGCACCTGTATGAACCTCTGTTCTTCAGAGTGGTAGTCTTTAAGGGGTTGAATAATTGTGGCAATGAAGAAACCACATAAGAACCATTTACTACTGTATTACATAAACAATTGATGTCATTTTAGTTGCATTTGGGTAGTTACAACGTCCTTGTAGGATTTGATTCTGAATACAATTCCAAATGTACACTATAGTCCCTAAACCCCTTTACAGCATTGGGGGTTGAATAATTTTGGTCACAACTGTACCTAGAGATAACTATGAATATAGTCAGCATCCTCCCAAACCTTCCTGACATAGCCGAACTGTTCTGAGATTTCATAGTGATCTTATACTATAGTGTCAATAGGAATGAGTTGGGTGAGGCTTAGCGACAAGCTCCAACACTACTCAGAAATGCTTGTGCCTGGCAGAGCAGCCAGGGATTTGGTTGTGACAGGAAGGATTGGGATGCTATTGCAGGAATATCTTGGTGCCGGCACTACATACTTGCAGCAACTTCCCTCTCTTGCCTTGTGACAGAGTCTATTTAATAAAGTTATTTTTAGACTTCATTTTTGCCTTTCTGCCTTGTAATTCTGGTGCCATCCATTTATCTGAAGGCAGAACGTTTTGATATGTGTGCAATCAAGGTAAAAAGCAACAGACATAGACAATGTACTGTATGTTGAACATGCTGTAGTCAGTTTCAGTCATCTGTGTCCCTTGTATAATGTATCACCGGAGCACAGGAGTCTATTACATAACTGAAGGGAGATAACTTTGTGGTAAACACAATAAATCAAATGCTTGCTTTCATTTTCATTGGTGGCAAAAGAAGGTATACATAATCAGCTTTGCGATTTTATGAGCAACTTTACCTTCACTATCGGGTTGATTTATTAAAACTGGAGGAATCTGGCACAGCTTTGAATGATAGCCAATCAACATGTAACTTCAGCTTATTCAATTAACCATTTCAATACCGGGCAATTTTACACCTTCCTGCCCAGGCCATTTTTCAGGTCTAAGTGCTCTCATACTTTGAATGACAATTGCGCGGTCATACAACATTGTACCCAAACTAAAATTTTATCATTTTCTTCACACAACTAGAGCTTTCTTTTGGTGGTATTTAATCACTGCTGGGGTTTTTATTTTTTGCTAAATTAACAAAAAAAGACCAAAATTTTGAAAAAAAAACACGTTTTTCTTTGTTTCTGTTATAAAAGTTTGTAAATAAATTATTGTTCTTCATAAATTTAGGCCAAGATGTATTCTGCTACATGTCTTTGGTGAAAATAACCCAAATTAGGATGTATTTTTTAGTTTGTAGGAAAGTTATAGAGTTCACAAACTATGGTATAGATCTGAAAATTGATCAATCCTGAAGTACTGACAGCCAATCTAATTTCTTGAGGTCCAAGAATGTCAGAACAGTACAGATATCCCCCAAATTACCCCTTTTTGCAAAGTAGACAGTCCAGCGTATTTCATAAGAAGCATGGTGCATTTTTGAAGTTGTATTTTTTTTGTCATAATTTTTCGGAAAATTAAAAAATTAAAAAAATTATTTTCACTATTTTTTTTTACATACTGTCACCAGTGTAGTACAGCGTCATCATATAACTGGCATGGCGGTGAACAGGGACACTGACTGGTGACAGTATGAAAAAAAAAAATATATATGTATATATATATTTTTTTATTATTTTTAATTTTTTATTACATTTTTTTTATTTTTTTAAAGATTTTTTTTTCATATTTCATCATGACCAAAGTAGTACAATGTTACCATAGTAACATTGTACTACTTTGGGGAAGTGATCAGTATTTTTTTTTTTTTTTTTTTTACACAATTTGCTTATAGCAAAGAATTACTTTGCTATAAGCAAGAATTTACCAGAATGAAATCGATTCATTCAGGTTTTTTTTTTTTTTTGTGCTTAGCTGTGATTTGGCCAAAGCTAATCACATGACATGTGCATATGACCTGCTGTGACCATTCACAGCTAGGCACCAGTATACAATGGATGGCATGAATGAAGCCATCCATTGTATACAACTGTCATGTGACCTGCTGTGATTGGTCACAGCAGGTCACATGGTACTGGCAACGGGGGCCGGTACTCAGATCTGTCATCGGCCGTGTCCGAGGTACACGGCCGGTGACAGATCGCGCCGCTGCGTGGCTCTGCAACCGCGCGAACTGCGCATGTGCGGGAGCACGCCAAATGGTGTGCACCCGGAAAGGTGAAGCATTTTTGCCGCCGCCAAACGGCTATAGGCCGGGCGGCTAATGGTTAAGCTTTGACAATAAAACCTGGAAGCTGATTGGTTTCTATGCAGAGCTGCACCAGATTTTGCATGCTCCAGTTTTAGTAAATCAACCCCTATGCATTTTCATGCAGGAGCTGGGCAGGTCTTAAATAACACTTAATTCGCCCTATCCCGCTTTTCCTGGCCAGTTGCAGGGCTGGATCTAGCCTATTTGATCTGGTGGTGTAGTAAAAAAAAAGTCAGGGGGCATAATGAAAATAGTGTGACAGAGGTGCATGGAACCAGTATTCCCTGTTCACTTGGTATGCTTCTGTACCACAGAGTCACAACCTGGAAATAATATCTGACAGGTAGTGCAGAGAGAACACTAGTATGTATTAGTATGATTAAACAGAACCTGCGTCCCTATCAGAGTTCCCCCTTACATCATGGTTCCTATAAGAGTCCTCCCTAACATCAGGTGTCCTCATCAGAGTGTCCCTTATATAAAATGTCCACATTAGAGTGCCCCCTTAAAACAATTGTCTCAACAGAGTGCCCCTATACATCAACTGTCCTCATCAGAGAGCCCCTTTACATCAAGTCTCATGGATCAGTTGTATGCACTCTCAGAGATCTGGGAGGGGCACAAGTAAAGTCTGGGGGTGCAAAGCCCACCCCAGCATCCCCCTAGATTCAGGCCTGGCCAGTTGGGTCTTTCCTGCTGTCTAGCAGCCAGGTTGGGAAGTAGCTAGCATGGCAAGCTATACACTTGTGCAACCAGGTTAAGCAATGTGAATATCAAACTGCATAATGGTTGTAGCTCAAGTAATAAATCATAGAGGTGGTATAGGGACTTTACAATGTGCCACATTGATTGCACTCTTATCTTTAAAAAGGGACAATTTCTGTTACATATATAAGGAGGAAAATGTCACATCTAGTTGTGCTTGCCATGATGAGTACCAAAGGACCATTCTGAAGGCAGTCAGATACAATAGCCATGTTCAGTAGTTACTTTTATAGGATATTTTGATTTGTTACTGCCCTTAGATACAACCTCTGTTAATGCACATAGTTTCTCTATGCAGCTTTTTGTGTTGCTTTTGTACAGTATGTACTTTAACTATTGGAGATTGATGTTTGATAGCGTGGGTGGCAGCAAATGAATGCAAGAGGAATACTGTCCACAACAAAGCGTGTTTGCTTTATCATGTGAAACTCCACTAACTGAACTAACTGACTGCTATAGACACCCTATCAGATTGTATTATTCAGTGAATAGATGATATGTGTGGAAGTATAGGAGTGTTTTTATTGCGCACAAAGTAAACACCCCTCTGCCAGTGCTTGGCTCATGTGTGAAACAGGAATGCACATTTCACAACTTTCTTTACATGTTTTGTTTACATGGCCAGCTAAGGGGTGGAGAAACCAGGTAGTTGAACCCCCAGCCACCGTACTGCAAGTTTAGGGACGTTTTGGTACGCCAAAGTCATAAACCACATAACAATACAACAGATATATCTCATAAAAGTTTTACACTATATATACACACATCACATAAAACTAGCTTAAAACTAACATATCAAGGCTGGTAGTTCAAATGTATATCCACAGTTTTCAGACTATTCTTTAACCGCTTGCTGTCAGCCTCCCGTAGGAGAATAGCAGCAGGGCAGCTCTCCTGTGCTGGATCACGTATTTACTGTAGTACGTCATCTGGCACTTCCAAGCAGCGTGTGTGCGTGCTGCCAACGCAACAGCTGTGATTAGTCACAGCACAAGTCGTTCAGCAGGTGCTGGCCAATGATTGACAGTCTGCACCCACTGATCGGTGAGGAGGAAGACAGATCAGAGCTCTGTCATTGTAAATAATACTGTCAGTGGGGATGTGCCATTTTTTGTATCCCTGCAAAGCAGGGAATAAAAACAGGCACATCCCTTAGTAAAAGCACTTCACAGTACTCTGGTTAGGCACACATTTAACCCTTTGATCTCCCTAGATGTTTAGCCCCTTCCCAGCCAGTGTCATTGGTACAGTGACAGTGTATATTTTTAGCACTGATCACTGTATTAGTGTCACTGGGTCCCGCAAAGTGACAAAAGTGTCAATTAGTGTCAGATCGCCCGCCACACTATTGCAGTCCCACTAAAAAGTTGCTGACAATTAGTATAAATTAAATAAATAGAAATTCCAGTATATATACCATAGTTTGTAAGCACTAGATCTTTCATGCAAACCAATCAATATACGCTTATTGGGATATTTTTTTTCCAAAAATATGTATCAGAATATATATTGGTCTAAATTTCAAGAAATTTAATTTTTGATTTTTTTAATTGGATATGTTTTGTAGCAGAAAGTAAAAAAAAAATATTTTATTTTCTATTTGTGGTCTTTTTTAATTTATAGCGCAAAAAATTCAGTGGTGATCAAATACCACCAAAAGAAAGCTCTATTTATATGAAAAACATATGATATAAATTTGTGTACAGCATTGCATGACCACGTAATTGTCAGTTAAAGTAACGCAGTGCCAAAAAGCAAAAAATGGCCTGGTCATGAGGGGGGGTAAATCTTTCAGAGGTCATGTGGTTAAAGATATATATCCCCTTTTGATTTATCCTGGTCTATTTTAACAGCGGTCTGTATATAGCATGTTGATATTTCACAATGATTGACATGATCCAGAGACCTGCAATTTCCCCACAATGCGTTTCATGAACAACGGTCACTTCTCAGGAGGATATTTTCAGTGAGTACAGATCTAAAGCTATATCCAGCCAATTTAAAACTAATGTGCCATACTACCTGGGACAACTCCCTTTCCAGAACACTCTGGTTCAGCCAATGGATGAGAGCACTGATCAGAATTCGATTGGCAGACCTTTTTTCTTTGATCATGCCACTTCGACAGAAGCCGACGTGTAGCCTGACATACACACGGGCTGAATGTCGGCCAGTTTCTATTGAACCGGCCAAAGCCACCATACATTTGGCCCTTGTGTACTAGGCTATAGCCTCTGTTTGATCTGTAACTGTCATCATGTTGCACATGTGATCAGTTATGACACCAGACATTTGATGGTCTGACAGTTTGGTTAAGAGCACAAGCAAATGTGACAGCTAGCATTCCCGGCATGCTGGGAATGTAACTGCTTATTGAAACCATTACATTGATGGGTTTAGTTCCGCTTTAACTCTCTTCCTCCTATGTATTTTCTTTATTTTTAATAAGTAGTCAACCACATTGTGGGCCTTATTTAATTAAAAAAAAAGGCAGTAGCATTGCACATAGCAGATTCTAACTGTCATTTTTTGGTAGTGCAAGATAAGAAAAGAAGCTGGCATCTGATTGGTTGCTATGAACATCAACTGCCTTCTATGTATTGACTTTTCTGAAAGCTCTGATTTGGCTAGACTAATCAATAAGAAATGCGCACTTCATCATACTATAAAGGTTGTAACAAAATCATGATTTCAATGAAGAGAATGTGTTCTTAATCATGGCATATCTTATTTTTAAAAACTAGGTGAAGGAAAACTATCTTACTGTCCACAGTAACCAAACTCAAAGTGGTTTGTAATGTAAGCAATTTGAAAATTTAGAAATTTGGAAAACAATTGGATTGGTTATTTGGCAAGACGGGCAATCATTTACTCCAATTCCCTATAAAACACTCATTGCATGTTCTGCTATGGAGAGCTTGGCAATCACAGCAGCTAGGTGTAAAGCATCATTTCAAGTATAAGTCTGCCCAATCTTTCCCCATACTACTCTCTTACTGGCCATCATTCACCTCCTGAAATGTTGCCACAGTAAAACAACTGCAAACTTTCTGGAATGCGAAAGAACAACATATCATAGCACAATGTTTGGATTAGGGATTAATTCCCCTGAAATTTTGGCACAATTTGGGAGATTTTGGCAAAACTATCATATGGCAAAATGAATTGGAGTTGATGGAGAAGGCAAAAGTTAACTTGGTTATTAGGGGTGCAATGGGCTTAAAATGGCTCCTGGGGATTACAGAAGCTTCTTTAACCACTTCAAGTCCGGACACTTTGACCCCCTTTCTGTCCAGGCCAATTTTCAGCTTTCAGTGCTATCACACTTTGAATGACAACTGTGCGGTCATGCAACACAGTACCCATATGAATTTTTTTGCATTTTTTGAGACAAATAAAACTTTATTTTGGTGGTATTTATTCACCACTGGGATTTTTATTGCTGTATAAATGAAAAAGTCCAAACATTTTGTAGAAAAAAGTGATTTTCTTATACAATTTTGCAAATAAATAATCTTTCTTCATAAATCTTTGCCAAAATGTATTCAGCTATCTTTTTAGTAAAAAAAAAAAAATAACCCAAATTAGTTTATAACCAAAAATTACAATTTTTAAAACTTTTTTTACATTTTTATTTTATTTTTTTATATTATTATTTATGTGTTTTTATGTTTGTTTTTTACATACTGTCACCCTAGCTGTACAGTGTTACCATAGTGACACTGCACTACTGGTGGGGGGTGATGAACATTTTCTTTTTTTTTTTTACACTGATTGCCTTTACACCCATAAAGGCTGTAAAAGCAATTATTTCTCCTTCTATCTGGCTGCATTCTTGCAACCAATGAGAAATACTGTGAGAGCTGTGATAGGTCACAGCTTGTCACAAGGTACAAGGCTGTTGTGAATAGCCTTGTACCATGTGACCTCTGTGATGATTCACAGATTTCACTAGTAGTAAGCAATGATGTCAGAAAGTGACATCTTGCTTACTACAATTCATGTGATCACTGATTGGCCAATCAGTGATTACATGATCGGGACCTCAGCACTGTTCCACTGGGAGCACGCACAGGCAGTGAATGCAGAGGCCATTTATAAACGGCCATCCACTCCTGCATTGCTCCCGTCTGGCCGTTTATGTACATGGGCCGGACAGGAAGTGGTTAAACTATCTTGGACCTGTTCTTGTGCCAAAATCAGCATCTCATTTGCCTCATTATTTATGTTTTTCACAGAAAAAAAATAAAATGGCGGCAGTACACAGATGCAATTAAATAAATTAAAAAGGAAAACAAGTAAAAACACCACTACTGGAAAAAACATACCCTACACTCATGCACACACAATATAAAACATACCGCCTCAGTATAGAAAACAAGAATAGCCTTAGTACAGAAAACAGCTTTTCAACCTGCTCGATGATGTCAATTTTGCAAAAAAAAAAATAACATGTATCACAAGCACAGAACATGTAGCCAAAGGACATTTTTTAGAAGTTTGATAAAAAGGTTTATTGTGGTAAAAAAACAACAACAAAGTTTAATAATTAAAGTGCACCTGTGCCCAGACAAATAAAGTAATTACAAAGGAGCTTTAAAACAAGGCATTGCTATCCTCTCTAATGGCTTGTGCTGTGAAGTAATTCATTCTCATACATAACAACAAATGCTCAAAAGGCCTTATTCACATGGGTGCAAACGCCGGTACACCATGAACAAGCGTTTGTTTATGCACCGGGTGCAATCCAGAGTGGGCAGCCTATGTTAATGAATAGACGAGCATGGGCTGTACAGACTCACTGCACAGGCATGCAGGGGCAGGTACATGGTTCTGAATGATCACTGTCTGTGCTTGAGGCCGCATACCTGTCAATCTCGGCTGTGTGGGTGAGTCTACACAGCTCCTGCGTATTCATTCATTAACATAGGCTGCCTTCATGCAGCTCCATGCGGCAACAGTAGTATAAACAAATGACTCTTTTATGGTGTTTTAGTAGCCTCAATGCCTGTTGCTTACAAGCACCTGCTGTGTGTTTACATTAACCTCCCTAGCGGTATGATAATATCAGATTTTTGGTGCTGAAAGCGGTACCATTTTTTTGCATGGAAATGTGTATTTTTTTTTATTGTAGGCCTGTAATTTAGGAATAACTCACTGAAATCTGTCCGAACAAGAGTCTAATAAACATTCCAGATATGATAAAACTTGAAACACAAAATCATAAATTATAATTTAATAAATAATCATAAAAAATAATAATATAATAATAATAAATTTAATTAAATAATATAATCAAACCAAAACCACTGAAATTTGAAATATAGCGCCAATTTAGCACATCGCTGAGCAAAGTCGCAAAATCGTTTTCAGTGTCTGATGACGAATTTTCTCACGAATCATTATCACTCAATTTTGCAAGTGGTTCTAATTTACAATCGCTGTTCTCTACCTGGTCTAAAACCGCTTTTGACCTAAAGGGACACTTTTTGGACGCCATGGACTTTTCTAAGTTTCCAGACAGAAAGAACAGTCAAAATGCAGGCAGGGGACAGGAAAAAGCAGTAGGGACAACATTTATGTGAAATGTTTTGAAACAGCAATGTTTTACTATGGCCGGGGACGCTGCAGGGGACGCATCGCGGGAGCGAAGGACAAGGTAAGCGCTGCAGGGACTCCCTATGCAACGCTGCCTGGTAAGCCCGAGTGTAGCTCGGGGTTACCGCTTTTGGTACTGAAACTTTACCCCGAGCTACACTCGGGAATACCGCTAGGAAGGTTAAAAGACTGCCAAGATTCTGTTTGAAAAGAAAGTAATAGGAAAAGCGCTAAGTGCCTATGTTGTGAACTTTTAGGATGAATTTCTTCAAAATGCTTATAGTTAAAGGGGTGAATGAAATTAAGAATATGTAAATACTTTAGTGTGCAGGTTCATTCTATAGTAAAAGTAATCAAGAGGTATATACATCAGACCAAAATGAGTGACCAGTGAAGAGAAAGGAGGGACACTGGGCTTTGGTCGAAAAGATGGACAGATAAAGTGAGGCACAGTTAGTAGCTATGCAGTTAGAGACCATTTACATCTCCACATTTCTACTTGTTTTCAACCATATTAGAAACCAAGTTGCATCTGTTAAAGTGAAGTAAGGAAACAAAACACCATAGCAGTTTTGCTTCACAGAAGGACTTATGCTTGTGAGGACTTTTTTGACCTTATTCCATATTCTGAAAAACAATGGCCGAATAAACTGTGATTTTTTTTAATACATAGTTGGCACTGATGTGAATGTTTCCTGTTGCTTTACACAGCTCTGTTTTTAGGCTCATCAGCCGAACCTCTGCCACCCACAAGATCAACACAGCCGTCTCCTGAAATTATTATTGTTAACACACCTTGCAAATCCAAAGTTTGAGCATTTTGGACTAAGGAGGAGGAGGAGAGATTGGGTTTCTCTGTTTAGATTTATTTTATTTAACACAAAACAGCCAAAAGGAGTATAAAGAAGAAATCTGGCTTACTCTAGTGTTGGATAGCTTGGAGAAGGGCTATGCCCTTTGTTAGGCTTTCATTGTTGCTGATGTCCAAGCCTTTTATAAAAGAGCCACATCTTTCCATACATAGCAACACTACAAAAGACACCAACACCGTTGTCATCATTTTCGAGTAGCAAAAATAGATTCATAAACAAGTAAAACACAAATCAGTACAATATTTCCAGTGAACAGACAGCTAACATCAACTCGATCTTCAGGTCTTGACATAACCAAAAGACCATAAGTATTACTACAAAATCATCTCAAATTTCACACAAAGCTTCCCAGGACAACTGTAAGGGGCCAAGCCTTGCACCATATTGAGGAGATTTTAACTCATTTTGTGTCTCTCCATGCAGCAATAAGGCTTCGTTCAGACTCTCTTTGGCATTGAGCCTGCATCCGCCCAAGGCTATGTACAGGCAGCCTACAGAGGTAGATGCAGCAGCTGAACGGACGCAGCCATATGTAGCTGCTTGTCAAAATTAGGCAGAAGTGGGTGCACAAATCCAACACTGTGTGCAATTGGATCTGTGCACTTACACCTGTCCGTATGTCAAAAATGTCCATGCATCTGCTGCCTCTGCATCCACCTCTATAGAGTGCCCTCTTGCTGTTTGGGGCAGATGCAGGCGCAATAACAAAGGAAGCCTGTAGGATGGGTGTTATGGCCTGTCTAAATGAGGAAAGAAAGTTAATTTTACCTATGGGGTTATACATAGAAAAAAAAACAAAAACAAAACAAAACAAAAGCTGACATATACTATCCAACTCTAGCATAAATGTTTTACTGCTGTCTATGTTTGTCTACCCTTTCTTCCTGTCCCAGCTGGCAGAAGTCACCAGGATAGGTAACAGGTAACACAGACAGCAAATAAATCATAAAAGAGGACCTAACTCTTCCATACTTTCCAAAACTAAAAATAGATCTTGAGTAGACTACTTAATGCAAGAAAATGGCCATCTAAGGTGGGGCATGGTTTATCTTCATAGGGAAGGATGGGGTCAGACATCTGACAGCAATATAGCCTGATTAGTGAAACATGGATGACTTCTTAGAATGCTCTTAGCTCCCAGCAGTCTTCAGTTTAGTGGTGTGCAAATATTTACTGCCAAAAATCAAGGAGTGTTTGGCAACTTAAATGTAGTCAAATTTGTGTACTTAAAGTGGAATTCCAGTCCATAGCAAACTAGGGCTAAACCTACTCCCACCCTATTCTAAAGCTATTCTATCTAACCCTGTAAAGAAAAGATCTCTTTATGTACCTATTCTGAAGCAGTGTTGGTCCGGTCTCCAGTGGCAGCTTCCGTATGCAGGAGAGAAGCCGATAATGGCTAAGAAATGCTTGGGAAATTACTTCACCCCTTGACTTACTATGGGGCATCTATTGTCAGCTGCCTCTCCTGCACACAGAAGCTCAGCTTGGGACCGGACTGGAGCTGCTTCAGACTAGGTATGTATACAGATCTTTTCTTAATAGGGTTAGATAGAATAGCTTTAGAAAGGGCGTGGGGGAAGGTTTAGCATTATTTAACTATTGAATGGAATTCCACTTTAAGGAGAGGTACTTAAAATGTCTCTATTTGCTATTTTGTTTTGGATACAGTAGGGAAAGGTAGACATCTTTGTCTTTTTTTCTGCTGTCTGTGTTCCTTTACTCCTGTCCTGTAGACACCACAAGATGAGAGAGGAAATTAGTAAATCCTCTCTTAGGCCCCGGTCACACCTGAATGATTTTTCATGTATTTCCAAAAGAAATAAGATTTCCATTTTTATTCTACCTGAGAGATGTGCTACTGCTTGTTCCACCAAAGAGAACAGGTTCCTTTTTGGGGCATGATCATGCGTTTTTAGTCTAATAGATGAGAGCACTTGAAAAATTGCACATAACATACAGTATATTGTTGTGCTTAACAGCCAGTCTCCTTCTCCTAGTAACCTGTTTTCCATCGGCTTAAACAAAAATGCTTACACCTGGAATTGCAAGAAGAACGTAGGTAAAAAAAACCCTGAAGACGCCAACGTTTGGATTGAATCTGGACAGTTGTCACTTTTCTGTCCTGGTAATTAGGTCACTAGATGAAAGGATAACATTGTGTCTAGGGACACTTCCATTAGCTTCTTTTTACATTTTAAAAGCTATGTATATTCCAGCAACTCTGTGTCTCCAAATGTGTGTGGGAACATGTGGTAAATTTGAGTGCATTAATTACTGTTTTCTTGTGCCATTCTCATTAATGATATGGTTTAAAAATGAATGAGTAGGAGATTCAATGATGTTTCAGATTTTTTAATAATAGTGTATTTGATTTGTCTCCATTGTAAATCAATCAGGAAATTTCTGATACTATGTAATTAAATGATAATTACAACAATTTCAGATATGTCAGTCATAGCACAAAAATGTTATCACTTAAAGCAGTAATTATGTTATCACAATGACCACATCTGAGTTCATCAAAATAAACTGGCTGGTCTTTGCAAAGTAAGGCCTTATTGAAATTCGATTTGGCAACAGTGCTCACATGGGTCCATTAGATACTCAGTCTCAGTTGTTTTCTCCAAAACAAGCTGTCAAGACTGTCTTCTGCCCAAGAAGTCATACCTCCCCTACACTCCACATAGCCTAAAGTGGTTGTAAACCACTGAAACAAAAAATGAACAAAGCATATCCCTCTATAGTGTGTACTTGCCTCAATCTAAAGCACCCAATGTGATTTCTGTATCCTCTGTCATTCCTCTGCTGCCTACAGGACTAAGTTCTGACAGGTCATGTGGACACCACAGAATCTTGAGAGAAGGTTTGCCTCCACTAAAGCACACAGAAGGTGATTGACAGTCTCTGCTGTGCATGTTTTCCTATGAGACTGTGTAGAAGTGGGTGTGTGTTTTCCCTCTACTCAGGCCTCAGATTATACTCAGCTTCCTGCTCTATGCTGTGCAGTGTGTGACGTCTTATCTCTGCCCCCTGCCTGTTGAAGCTGAGAAATAGCCTTTGATCTGTGCATTTTAGCAGGCAATAGAGAAGAAAAGGTAAGGGTTTACATGTAAGGGTATATGTAAGGGTTTACAACCAGTCTACACAGCAACACAGAAGCAGCCTAAATGTTGCTTCTAATGGGTAATGTTTTGCCTGCAGACATTGGATCCAGCCTACACATCTAACCATTTTCTGATAACTGTGGATAGCTCTAGGCATGTGTCACTCGAGTGATTTTCTAGCAGTCATTTGTAACCACTACATAATCGCACTACTTAGTGACTTTGTTGCTAGGAAAAAGTGAATTGCATTCATAAGTTACAATGGATATAAATAGTCTACACACCCCGGTTAAAATGTCAGGTTTCTGTAATGTAAAAAAATGAGACAAAGATAAATAATTTGAGAACTTTTTCCACCTTTAATGTGACCTATAAACTGTACAACTAATTTGAACAACAAACTGAAATCTTTTAGGTAGAGGGAAGTAAAAATAAAAAACTAAAATAATATGGTTGCATAAGTGTGCACACCCTTAAACTAATACTTTGTTGAAGCACCTTTTGATTTTATTCCAGCACTCAGTCTTTTTGGGTATGAGTCTATCAGCATGGCACATCTTGACATGACAATATTTGCCCACTCTTCCTTGCAAAAACACTGCAAATCTGTCAGATTGTGAGGGCATCTCCTGTGCACAGCCCTCTTCAGATCACCACACAGATTTTCGATCGGATTCATGTCTGGGCTTTGGCTGGGCCATTCCAAAACGTATTCTTTTTCTGGTGCAGCCATTCCTTTGTTGAGTTGGATGTATGCCTTGGGTTGTTGTCATATTGAAAGGTGAAGTTCTTTTTCACGTTCAGCTTTCTAGCAGGAGCTTGAATATTTTGTGCCAGTATTGACTGGTATTTGGAACTGTTCATAATTCCCTGTACCTTGACTAAGGCCTCAGTTCCAACTGAAGAAAAACAGCCCCAAAGCATGATGCTGCCACCACCATGCTTCACTGTGGGTATGGTGTTCTTTTGGTGATGCGCAGTGTTGTTTTTGTCCCAAACATATCTTTCGGAATTATGGCCAAAAAGTTCAACCTTGGTTTCATCAGACCATAACACATTTTCCATATGCTTTTGGGAGACTTTAGAAGTGTTTTTGCTAAATTTAGGCGGGCTTGGATGTTTTTCTTCATAAGAAAAGGCTTCCGTCTTGCCACTCTACCCCATAGCCCAGACATATGAAGAATATGGGAGATTGTTGTCACATGTACCACACAGCCAGTACTTGCCAGATATTCCTGCAGTTCCTTTAATGTTGCTGTAGGCCTCTTGGCAGCCTCCCAGACCAGTTTTCTTCTCATCTTTTCATCAATTTTGGACTGACGTCCAGTTCTTGGTAATGTCACTGTTGCACCATAGTTTCTCAACTTGATGATGACTGTCTTCACTGTGTTCCATAGTATATCTAATGCCTTGGAAATTCTTTTGTACCCTTCTCCTGACTGATACCTTTTAACAATAAGATCTTTCTGATGCTTTGGAAGCTCTCTGCAGACCATGGCCTTTGCTGTAGGATGCGACTAAGAAAATGTCAGGAAAGACCTACTAGACAGCTGAACTTTATTTGGGGTTAATCAGAGGCACTTTAAATGATCTCAGGTGTGTACTGATTCCTATTTAACATGATTTTGAATGTGATTGTTTAATTCTGAACACAGCTACATCCCCAGTTATATGAGAGTGTGTACACTTATGCAACCACATTATTTAGTTTTTTTTATGTTTACTCCCCCCCTAAAAGATTTCAGTTTGTTTTTCAATTGAGTTGTACAGTTTATAGGTTACATTAAAGGTGGGAAAAGTTCTGAAATGATTTATCTTTGTCTAATTTTTTTACATCACAGAAACCTTACATTTTAACAGGGGCATGTAGACTTTTAATATCCACTGTATCTGTGTGATTTCAGTGATTTGTAGCTCGGTTACTGAACTAATGACTTTTTGAAGTATTTTGAGCTAGCAACAATAGCACTTTATGTCTAATAAAACTGTTATTGATCATAACACACCAGAGATGTCTAGATGCACAGACATGCACTGTAGTCAGCTACAACAACCCTGTAGCCAGAATAATAGCAAAAAGATGTATAAAAACTACAACACTCTACTACAACGTTGCTGGTGTGACATAGCCCTTAGGCCTTGTTTAGGGTTTTTTTTTACCATTGCTGTACCACCCATCTTAAGCTAATATGGTGGCCAGAGGGGGAGGTACAGATGCCACAGCATTGATACTTTGCTTTATATCTTTTCACGCTCAGCGGGCAGTACAGTCACCAAACATGACCCAGTCAGATGAACAGGACCCTGCCGCAACCACCCTTTAACTGCTTGTAATGCAAGTGGTTGAGCTGCTGAGTTGGGCTTTAAACTACTATAGCGCGTACCCCCAAAGGAGCTAGTGTTTTCTTGGGTCCCTTGTTCCCAGAGCCCATGACTCTGTAAGGAACACCACCCTCTCCAACATACCCTGGCAGAAGAGGGAATATTTATTGCAACAATATACTGTATATTCTGTAATACAACAATAAATAAACAGAAATGGCAATACCGACTAGAGAATGACCCCTAACCCCTATAATTAGGGAGGTTTTGTCTAACTGTCCAAGGTCAATGCTAACATAATTAATCAGCAGTCTTTTTTCAAAACCTTCCTCTACTGGCCAGTACATTGGGGCCAAAACCCAATTTTGAAGTGCTCAGAAAGTTACTCTGAATCCAGGTATAGGCACTGGCACTGTTTCCCAGGCAAACAATACTTTTTGCTCTTTAAAAGGGTGTCGTAGGGTTTGTCTAGCAGCCTCTCACCATCTCCTGGGGTGATGATTTGTCTCTTGCCAGCTCAGTGAAGTCAGCAGAAACAGTGTTGTCCCCAACAATCAGACGGTCGCACCAGTCAGCAACAGTGGCATGCTCCCCAATAATTAGGCAGCAGCACTAGTCAGCAACAGTGGCCTTCTCACAAATGACCAGGCAGGTGTTCTCATGTAGCAGGAGATGTTTGCTATTCCTCTCCTCTGCCTCCTTGATGCAGTGCTAAAACGTTCTACTAACAGCTTGTCTGTCTTCCACAATGTCCTCACCACATCTGCCTTGAGCCAGGGAACTGTTCTTACTTTTCCTCTCCACAGAACTCCCGGTCATGCTAGGATTTCTTTATTTATTTATTTTAGGTACTCATATAGCGCTGTCAATTTTACACAGCACTTTACATATATATTGTACATTCACATCAATCCCTGCCCTCAAGGAGTGTACAATCTAAGGCCCCTAACTCACATTCATACATACACATACTAGGGCCAATTTAGACAGGAGCACATTAACCTACCAGCATGTCTTAGGAGTGTGGTAGGAAACCAGAGTACCCAGAGAAAACCCACGCAGGCACAGGGAGAACATGCAAACTCCATGCAGGAGGTGCCGTGGCTGGGATTCGAACCAACGACCCTAGTACTGCCAGGTAGAAGTGCTAACCATTTAGCCACTGTGCTGTCCATGTGTAGCTTCATGGCCAACTTGAAACATTGGCACAGACTGTCAAGGGACTACATTCCCCACAATTTTAATTTTCTCCTAGCAGGCTCTTGTCCCAGAATACGTAGCAGTCTATTTCCTCTTCCTATGTGTTCTCCCGGAGGTGGACGGGGCTTCTCTTTGGCTCTCTGTGTCTCCACACAGCCACTCCTGTGTTTGACAGGAGGAGAGGAAGTGCAGGACAGCAACAATTATAGTAGCCAAGTCCCTGCCATCAGACAGAGCAGCGCTGGACCAGGGGCCACACTATATACAGACTTTTCCTGGTGATGCTGCTGTTTAACCTGGTGTGAACTGATTTCCTTATCCAGCCCAACAACACTATTCTATATGTCAGTGTTATCAGGAAGCATTGCTCACCTGTTCCTCTGAGCCTTTCTACAGTGCACATGTGCATGAATTGTTCACTGAGCTTCACCTGTCAGCTCAGTCTGTACTGTCCAATGACAGATCCTACCGTCCTCCCTAACCCTCCATTCACATCAAGCCCGACTTTGATATCATGTGACTTACAGTGAAGTCGCACAATTTCAAAGTCAGGGGACCCACCGATTTCAGGTGCAATTTACAAGACATCTGATACAGATATCTATGCAAATCGCACCAAAAGTAGTACATGTACTACTTTTGAAATTGGTGCGGATCCAACCAAGCCGATATGACCGTTCCAATTGTGGACAATAGGGTGCGACTTGGCATGCGATTTGCAAGTCACAGGGTATGCAAATTGCATGGCAAGTCCCATCCAGTGTGCACCAGGGCTTAATGTCAGAGGTCAAGTGACTGCAAAGAAACCTTCCAAAAAACAAAATGGTAATATTATGGGTATATAAAATAAATGAATATAACAGAGTGATAAAGTCATCTTCTAGGGACAATTCAGCTTGCTGTTAATATGCTGAATTTTCTTATCATTTCAACCTAAACTACAAACAACATAATTAATAAAAGTGTTCCTGATAATCATAGTTTCATGCTTCATTGTGTTTGCAGCAGAACAGTATTTCTCGTTAATAGGAAAAGTCAAATTTCCTAGTAGCAGTAGAGAAAGGACTGCCCCTTTAATGGGCATTTACGGCTGTGTTTGACGGATCAAGGTTCATAATTTTATGGTGACATTAGGAAAGCAAAGAGCATAGAGCAATCCAGAATGTCCTCTGAAGTCTAGCCACTCCCTGGGTGGGTGCATTAACCCTTCACTTACTGTGATAAATAATCATGTAAATTAATACTGATCTTTGAGCCGTTATGAAGGAAATAAGTCATGCATTTTTTATAACCTTTACAGATACACGTTAACATTTATTGATGCTTAGGTGTTTTTATATGTCATAAACACTGTCTGCAGAGGGCCCTCGTACATTACAAATATGTGGGTGCCTCCTCAGTGCCCATCACTCTGGCATGACTTATTTTAGACATATTGTCAAAACGCCAGACATTTTTTTATTGTCTTTGCTTTCTCAGTGATATCCTGAGTGTCATTTGTACTAGAAGAAACTGAGAAATATGTATGATCTTTCCTTCTGAAAATGCTTGTTCCCTGGCTGTCATATGGATACAACATTTACAAATACTTTCTGAATCAAACACTGCAGATCAAATTACTTGACTATGTCCTGAATTTGATTTCTTAAGTGAATTAGTACATTGTATCTTTATCTAAAGCTGAACTGATGAAATTATTTGTATTACATACTTACATTGGACCAGCTTGGCACAATCTAAGTATGCATATCTCATGCCTAGTAGGCCGCTGGGGAAGCTGACAATCACTGTTGTAGTCACCGCCAGGGGCGGACTGACAACTCGTGGGGCCCCCCCGGGCAATAGGGGATCATGGGGCCCCTGTGCCCCTGTGTCCTCGCCCACACTCAAACCACACCCAAAAAAGCCTATGAAAACTACCAAGGGCATCTCATGGGGCCCCTTTCTGACCCCGGGCCCTCGGGCAGTGCCCGAGTTTCCCAATGGTCAGTCCGCCCCTGGCCAGCGCTACTGTGGTGACAGCCATGATCTCCTGGGTTCTGTGCAAATGGCTTTCCCAACAGAACACATGGGGTCATTTTTTTTGACCCACTGCCATTTATAGTATCCCATGTTTTTTCCAAATAATATAAGATATTCTCTGATTGAACGAGGTTTAAAGGAGAGGTAGTGATGGTCACATCATGATTTCCCCCTTCCAATCAGAGAATACCTTATATTCATTAAAAAAAAGCATGTTTCTTTTTTTTTCTTTTTTTTTTTTGGTGCTGACTTTGGTGCAGTCATGTGACACCCCAGGGTCCTCTTACTTTTTCTTTCTGAAATGGTGGCAAGCAGTCCTCAATGATGCCAAGAACAGTGTCATGTAGTGACAGGAGCCCTGTTCTTTACATCATTCTTCTATGAACCCATGAAAACTTGATGAAATTTCATTGGTGCCTTGGGCTCACAGAAATTGGGTTAATAAAGCTGGGTGTCATGCAACCCAGAGAAGGAGCAATATACAAGAGCAGAGGAGGGCAGCATTGGAACATGAAGAGGGTCAGTAGAGGGTCAGTAATGCTTTGTAACACCCAGTGCCATGTAGACACAGGAGCGCTGTGCTCTACATCATTCTTCTATGAGCCCATGGAAGCTTGATGACATGCTGGCAGGGGAAATTCCCTTGGCAACTTGGGCTCACAGAAATCAGGTTGAATGAAGCTGGGTGTCATTCAGCTCAGAGAAGAAGCAATATGCAGGACCAAAAGAGGGCACAGAGTGCAATACTGGAGTATGGAGTGGGTCAGTAATGCTTTGTAACTTTAAAGAGTCTGGCGGGACGGTGCAAAACATTTGGTGAAGTTGGGCATTAAAGTGGTCTTTTTAGATTTGCCCTTCATGTAAGCTTATAAAAAGTCTTACCTACAGGTTCCTTAGAAATGGCCTGTGGTTGCCCTGTTTAGTAGATATGGTCACCATTTCCAGTTGATGACATCATTGGCATATGCGCAATACTCTCGCAGTACTCTCTGTATTCACAGAACACTGAGTGTGCTGCAATAGTGACTTCCATGTGCATGCATGGGAGTGACGTCATTGCAGACCAGCCATTCAGAAGAACAAAGAGCGTGAACCTGGACGGAAGACCAGGATAAGATGGAAGTGCCAAGAGCGATGACAGCTGAGTTGCCAATTTGACTTTTATGATTAACTAATATAGTAGGAAAAGCTACAGAATGCAGAAATATAGTAATAAATTACTTTTATATACATTTTTTAAAATACAACTAAAAGCAAAACTTTTTTTTTTAAGTTTTGGATAGAGTGGAGATGGATTAGAACACTTGTCAGTTTGAACTGCTGTCTGTGTCCCCATTGAGGAGATTCACCCTCTATTTTTCCTGTTTACCGTTATCACTGAAAGTGAAAGAAAATCCCAAATTTTGGGTTGCCTCCAGAAAAGTACAAAAGAGAGGAAATATTAAAAAGGGGATATTAGTTCTGGTGAACTGAGGGCCCCAAGGGAGTCCCTCACTTTAGAGGGATTTTCTCTCACTTTCTGTTTTGGCTACAAGAAAGGAAGGGAAATCTCCCCAATAGTACACAGATGGCCAAAAATAAACTCACAGAGGTTATGACCTTACTTTAAGTCTGGATCCGCTGCAATTGCGGTGACAATCCCCATGAAATGGCAGGATTAACCAAGTATCTACAAAAAAGCAAACGATGCAGAAGGAAAGGTTCTGCAAACAGGGGACATAACTGTACATAAATAAGCACAGATGCATTTTATTGACATTTATTTTACTGTATTTTTGTATTGTATTTTATTGTAGATTTATTGACACTAACGGATTTGTTTATTTAGGATATTATCTAGTTGCTGTACAAAGTTACTTTTTGGCATTTTTTTAACCTAAGGTCTAAATAAAATACTGTCATCACTATTGGTAATACTTATCTAAATGGCTTGTTTTGCGTGCTTTATGTGTTACATGAATGCAAATTTATTATCAAGAGCTTTTATCTTCTGGTTTCAAGCAGACTAACCAAGCTCTTACTTACTATTTACACATCATGATCAGTGTAGACATTGGGCTCAAATAATACCCACTGATAATACTGCAAAGACCTGTAAAAGCTTGCTTACAAGTTGACATGGGAAAAACATGCAAACTTCTTTTGACCTTCAGTCACACGGAATATAAACAAAGCAGCCTGATGGAACTGGAGAGCTTGTATACACAGGAGAATAAGGTACCTGCCGAATAGTTGCTGTATAATCATTTAGTACAGATTTTTTAGGCTTATGCTCATTTTAGGGATCATTCATAGGGATGCTCAGCCCCATGCAGCATGAAAAGCCATTTGTTTTCTGTTTTTTACTACTACTGAGCTGCATGCAGGCAGCCCATATAAAGTGAATGGGTACTCATGGGCTGTACGGACTCTTCTGCACAGCTGAGTTTAACAAGTATGTAAGCACGGGTGCAGAAATCCACATGCAGATCCTGTGCGTCCAGGTCCACTCACTAGTCCCTACCAAGCTTGACTGTGCGGGTGAATCCGTACAGCACAATCATATTCATTCATTTTGTTTAGGCTGAACACAGCTCTGTGATAATGATAGTAAAAAAAAAAGTAAACAAACTGCTCTGCACAAAGCATGGAGCTGAGCTCCCATGTGAATGAGCTGTTAATAATTCCAGGTATGATTCACTGCATTCCACATTACATTTACTCTTTATAAATGCCAGTTTAAAGTGGTTCTAAAGGTAGAAGGTTTTTTACTTTAACCATTTGCCAACAGTGCTATAGCCGAATGATGGCTACAGAGCAGTTGTCCAGTCTTGGGAGGGCGTCATATGACATCCTCCCAGAACGAGCCCTCCCGCGCTCCCCTAGGGGCGCGCACCCGGCAATCTCCATGATCGCTGTGTCCTGCGGACACAGCTGATCCCATGATGTGGTAAAAGGTCAATCACAGCGGCCTTTTATCACGTGATCAGCTGTGCCCAATGACACAGCAGATCACCAGTAAATGCAGTTGCTAGTTATCGGCTGCACTTTCCTCACGCTGTCACAGTGTGAGGAAAGTACTGCCGATAACCGCCAATTGTCAGAGGATGCATTGGCACCGATCATCAGGGCACTGTTGATCAGTGTCCAGCAGTGCCAATTACCAGTGCTGCCCACCTGTGCCCAGCAGTGCTGCTCACAAGTGCTCAGCAGTGCCACCCACCTGTGCCCATCAGTGCCCAGCAGTGCCACCCACCAGTGCCCAGCAGTGTCCCCCACCAGTGCCCAGCAGTGCTGGCAGTCAGTGCCACCCATCAGTGCTGCCCATCAGGGGCAGCAGCGGGAGCCATTGGCTCCCGCTGCTGTCAATCACAGCCAGTGAGGAAAGTGCAAGGGGCACACAGAGTGTGGCTCAGAATTGAGCCCGCACAAGTTCCCCCATAGCAGGAGGCTTGCTATGGGACCACTTGGCGGGGGGAGGAGGCAGGAGCACCTGCAGGGGACCCCAGAAGAGAAGGATTGGGGCTGCTCTGTACAAAACTATTACACAGAGGAGGTAAGTATGACATGTTTTTTGAAATAGACAAATAAACTAAATGCTGCGCTGCTAATAAAGAGTATAAGTACCAAATAATCAAACAATTGGATATAAAAACATCAAATGTACATAATGAACGGGCATAAATCATATAAATAAAACACAATGCCCATAAAAATATTCTGTGTACTATGAATTAGAACGGGGAATTGTGGATATAGTTTTAACGTCAACTTCCTTCCTTTTTCTTGATCTCTGACCCCGGTTCAGTAACCGGTCACTTTAAGGGTTGCTTGGGATCAAATCTCCCACAATTATGTACATTTGATGTTTTTATATCCAATTGTTAGATGATTTGGTACTTATACTCTTTATTAGCAGCACAGCATTTAGTTTATTTGTCTATTTACCTTAATATTGTGGGAACACAATTTTTTATACAGTTATTATTCATTTTAGTCACATTGAGGTAGTGCAGAAGATTAATTTTTTTCATTTTATATGACATGTTTATTATTATTTTTGTAAAATTCCTTTAGAATCACTTTAACTCTTCAAATGGTCTAAATTCCTTCTTTATTGTATAACAGTGCCAAAAAAACAAGTGTAAAACATAGACACTATTCAACAAAAATGGTCTCCTAAATCCTATATTCTCTTCAGCTTTCAGCACTTCTAGGAGTGTTGCCTGTGTCCCCTGCTGCATGCGGTGGTTTCATCCTCCAATCATCCTCCAATCCCTACGTCTCTGCTGGGTCCTGTAGTGACGTAGAGCTCAGGGGATGGAACCACAATGTGCAGTTGGGAACATATTTTAGGATTTTTTTAGAATTGAAATGTGTTAAGATACTTAACACAGCCTCCTCCGCCACCCTAATCAGTTGACTCTACAGTGCATTAAAAAAGTCTACACACCCCTGTTAAAATGTCAGGTTTCTGTGATGTATAAAAATGAGACAAAGATAAATAATTTCAGAACTTTTTCCACCTTTAAATGTGACCTATAAACTGTACAACTCAGTTGAACAACATTTTTAGGTGGAGTGAAGTAACAATAAATACCTAAAATAATACAGTTACATAAGTGTGCACACCCTTAAACTAATACTTTGTTGAAGCACCTTTGATTTTATTACAACACTGAGTCTTTTTGGGTATGAGTCTATCAGCATGGCACATCTTGACTTGGCAATATTTGCCCATTCTTCCTTGCAAATTCCTTTGTTGATTTGGATGTATGCTTTGGGTCATTGTTATGCTGAAAGATGAAGTTCCTCTTCATGATCAGCTTTCTAGCAGAAGCCTGAAGGTTTTGTGCCAATATTGACTGGTATTTGGAACTGTTCATAATTCCTTCTACCTTGACTAAGGCCCCAGTTCCAGCTGAAGAAAAACAGCCCCAAAGCATGATGCTGCCACCACCATGCTTCACTGTGGGTATGGTGTTCTTTTGGTGATGTGCAGTGTTGTTTTTGCGCCAAACATATCTTTTGGTATTATGGCCAAAAAGTTCAACCTTGGTTTCATCAGACCATAACACATTTTCCCACATGCTTTTGGAGACTTCAGGTGTGTTTTTGCAAAATTCAGTCATGCCTGGATGTTGTTCTTCTTAAGAAAAGGTTTCCGTCTTGCCACTCTACTCCATAGCCCAGACATATGAAGAATACGCGAGATTGTTGTCACATGCACCACACAGCCAGTACTTGCCAGATATTCCTGGAGCTCCTTTAATGTGACTGTAGGCCTCTTGGTAGCCTCCAAGACCAGTTTTCTTCTCATCTTTTCATCAATTTTGGAGGGACGTCCAGTTCATGGTAATGTCACTGTTGCGCCATATTTTCTCCAGTTGATGATGACTGTCTTCACTGTGTTCTATGGTATTTCCAGTGCCTTGGAAATTCTTTTGTACGCTTCTCCTGACTGATACCTTTTAACAATGAGATCACTCTGATACTTTGGAAGCTCTCTGCGGACTATGGCTTTTGCTGTAGGATGCGACTAAGAAAATGTCAGGAAAGACCTACTAGAACAGCTGAACTTTATTTGGCGTTAATCAAAGGCACTTTAAACGATGGCAGGTGTGTACTGACTCCTATTTAACATGATTTTGAATGTGATTGCTTAATTCTGAACACAGCTACATCACTAATATATAATATATATTTATAAGAGGGTGTGCACACTTATGCAACCACATTATTTTAGTTTTTTATGTTTCCTCCCCCCCCCCAAAAAAAAAATTTTCAGTTTGTTTTTCAATGGAGTTGTACAGTTTTTGTGTAGACATTTTATATCCACTGTAGGTTCTTTCACACAGCTAAATCAGGTCACAGTTTAGAGATCGGCTATCTAAAATATAAGCTGCAAATGGACTGATGAAAAGAAGTGAGCTAAATGGAATTTCTTTCAAAGATTTTTTATTACAAAAATAATTAAAGGTATTGTTAAAGCAGTGAAAGGACCACTTAGAGTCATTTACCAGGGCCATTTCTTTTTACCAACCCAGCAGGCACCTGCAAGTGCTTGCTGTTTGGTGTGGATCTCTTGTAGAGTCGTGTTGACCTAGAAGGTCCCTGGGTGGACTACAGGAGATCAAAACCTATGTCTAGGCACCCAAAGGTGTACTTTTATTATTTTTTTGTATGCCCACAGGTCTAATTTGTTTAATTGTGCTCATTGCTTACCAATTGTCTTCACTAAAAAGTTCCTACAGAGATGTGACAAAGGTCAGAAGATCCCAGTACTGAATAATCATGTGTGAGTATGTTTCATGTTAGCACCATATACTTTACATACAAAACTTGGCTTGGCACTTGTAAACAAGATCTTTGCTGGCTATAGCTCTTACCATGCACTGACTTGATTCTCATTGCACAAAAGTACTTACTCCAGTATTAGATTACAGTCAAACATTTTATAAATAGACGCATTTTTGCATGTTATGTATAAAGACTTACATGTTTCTGGACAGGCTCCCAAACACAAATGATAAAATGGTCCAGCATTCAGCCATGTTATAGTTAGGGTCATATTAAACATATCTATGTATGGATGGAGGCTGCGCAGTGGACTATGGTTAATGTGTAGATGAAACTGGCTGCTGCTAGCAATACCACAAGTGTATCAATACAACCAATGTGTGAATACAAACATAAATAAATGCTGCGCTGCCACTAGTGAGTGAATGTGCTGCCAAACTCCATTCGTGATGGTGACCTCAGATAAATGTGTACCTCTATACCATATAAACTTAAAGTGTACCCCTCCTCCCCAGGGTTTCAGTGTATCCGTATGGCAGAGGGAAATTTTACATTCCTATGCATCATGTGTGCTTAGACCAATGCTATAAGCCTGTGCTATATTAGTGAAATAATGTGCAAATACTGCAACAATCATGGATATCAGTTCTCCCTATGTGAACCGATTTCAATCAAAACATGGAAATATTAATATACATAAATACAGTGCACTTATTGCAAATATTAAAGTACCAGAAGATTGTAGGTTCGACTCCTACCTGGCTCGTCACATGGGGCTCCTGATGACATCATACGACGAAACGCGTAGGACAGGGCTTGACAGTGCCACTTTTGTCTCTTGCGAGGGATTACAGAGGATTACATTGTCTCAGGATTTTTAAAGTGCCATGGACATGCTTTACATGTAAATGCATTTTTAAGTGTGTTTTACTTAATAAAAACATTATTATGCTATGGAAGCTTTCCTTTGATGTTTTTCACAGCGGTGGAGGAGTATTGTGGATGGTCTGGAGTGGATAGAGGCGTCAAGATTACACAGGCAGCTGTTCGCTGTAGGGGCTTGCTGAAGCACCAAACACGCAGTTGGACCTTCCTATGCAGGTGGTCAACATCTTGGGGTGAGTGGGGCTCTGGATGGGGAGCACTAAGTGCAGCACTCAATACAAAGATCTTTATGGATTAGAAGATTGATCACTGAATCACCTAGTCTCACATGGGATGTGGAAAGTGTTACACATTGGGACTTTAAATATTTGAATGTGGAAAGTGGTGCACTGGGACTTTAATATTTGCAATAGGTGCACTGTATTTATGTATATTAATATTTTCATGTTCTGATTGAAATCAGTTCACATTGGGAGAACTGATGTCCATGAGTGTTGCACTATTTGCACACTATTTCACTAATATAGCACAGGCTTATAGCATTGGTCTAAGCACGGAAAATATATAGGAATGTTAAATTTCCCCCCGCCATAGGGATACACTGGGACTCTGGGGAGGAGGGGTTACATAGTTACATAGATAGTCTGGCTGAAAAAAGACAAAAATCCATCCAGTTCAACCATAGAAAAAAAAAAGTTATAATCCTATACCCACAGTTAATCCAGAAGAAGGCAAAAACACCCCCAGCAAAGCATGATCCAATTTGCACCTGCTGGGAAAAAAATTCCTTCCTGATCCCCCGAGAGGCAATCGGATATTCCCTGGATATCAACTTTACCTATAAATGTTAGTATCCAGTTATATTCTGCGTATCTAAGAAACAATCCAGGCCTTTTTTGAAGCAATACACTGAGCTGGCCAGAACCAACTGTTGAGGGAGTCTATTCCACATTTTCACAGCTCTCGCTATGAAGAAACCTTTCCGTGTTTGGAGATTAAATCTCTTTTCCTCCAGACATAAAGAGTGCCCCCTTGTACTTTGTGATGACCTCAGGGTGAATAGCTCTACACCAAATTCACTGAACCACTGATGTATTTATACATGTTGATCATATCCCCCCTTAATATCCTCTTCTCAAGAGAGAATAAATTCAGTTCCTAATCTTTCCTCATAGCTGAGCTCCTCCATGCCTCATATCAGTTTAGTTGCCCTTCTCTGTACTTTCTCCAGTTCCCCAATGTTCTTTTTGTGAATTGGTGCCCAAAACTGAACTGCATATTCCAGATACAGGTACACTTTAAGTTTATATGGTATAGAGGTACACATTTATCTTTGGGTCACCATCATAAATGGAGTGTGGCACATTCACTCACTAGTGGCAGCGCAGCATTTATTTATGTTCATATCAAACATAGGAGCCAAGAAGCCAGTAATAGCAAAATATTACTGAAGATCATAGTATGCTGAGGGGATCGTATTAGGAAGGAGACGGTTCTGTGAAAGAGTTAAACTGATGGCAGGTTTTATATGGAGTGACCCCTGTCTGGCCGCCACGCTGCAGTAGTGTAGTGACATTAGTACTGCCACACTCACATTCCAGAGCTGGGACATTCAGCCTCCTGTCAGGGGCTCTTGGTAATGGAGCAGGAATTTGACCCTGCTATTCACATGTGAAGCATACTATGACTAAACCTCTAATTAGCATCGACTTCTTAGCATTTGTTTGTTCAGTGCATTTTTTTGCTTGTTGTGACAGAAGAGCATTGTAAAAGGAACAGAAAACATCTGACACATTATACCGTGTACGGTATGGAAACCATACACTGATATGTACATGACACAAGCTATGTCCTGTAGTTGTCCGTCTTCCACTAGTCAACAAGGTGTGCACTTTAGAATTACGTGCGATGAGCAGTGATAATGAATAACGTCAATATGTGATAATGACTGTCAAAGCCAGTATTGTATAATGGGGATTATTACGACTATTGGTATTATCATTAAACAAACCCAAAAAGCAGAATACTGGAACATGAGGCATCCCTAGGGTTGGTGTCACCGGGTGAGGTAACACGCGGTGTCACCCCTCCAGAGAGGAAGGAGCAGTGCCGGTGTAGCGGTAAAATGAGTATCCCGAACCCGTGAAGATATGTATCCCCTGAAGCAACTGCGCATGTGCCAGTTTCAGGCCGAAGAAGCCGATCTCCAACTTTAGCACAGAGCTGCCACAGTTAACCCCTTACAGGCTGCAAACCGCTGAAGCTGATCCCGCGGATCACTATGGGTTGCAAGATCAATTAACCCCGTATAGGTTGAACCTATACAGGGTTAACTGATCTTGCAACCCATAGTGATCCACGGGAACAGCTTCAGCAGTTTGCAGCTTGTAAGGGGTTAACTGGCAGCTCTATCCTAAAGTCGGAGATTGGTGATTGGCTTCTTTGGCCTGACACCGGCACATGCACTGTTGCTTCAGGGGATACATATCTTCACGGGTTCGGGATACTCATTTTACCGCTACACCGGGGGGCAGCTGTCAGTGTACCGGGAATCCGGGATCACCCCAATAACTGGCCAGGACCTTCATAGAGCCCAGAAGTTCTGCTGGCATCCTGCTCCTGCACCCCCTGTGATGGTGTCACCCGGTGCGGCCTGCACCCCCCTAGGGACGCTACTGTACTGGGCTTTTCATAATGCACTCTAGCACAGCACATACATGTGAACAGATCACATTGAAAACAAGGAATTTTCTCCCACTAATGCATTTTGTTGTTTTTTAAAATACGGCACATTGCATGCCAATGCATTGACAAGCTCTTAAAGTGAAAATGTGCAAGGCAAATCAACAGGTTCAGAAGCCCTAACAATCTGCTGTCTTAGGTTTTTTACTAAGACAGGATCTTTGAGTTTGTTTCAGTAGTATCTATGGCATTATGTCTGGAGGAAGATAAAAGACAACCTTGTTTCACTTGGACAAGCAAGATGGGGGGAGGGTGGCAAAGTTACAGATACGTTTTCCACAAAGACACAAACACAAGATGTCACCTCTTTCACAAGCAAAACTTAGGAGTTGATTTACTAAAACTTTAACCACAAAGACACAAACACAAGATGTCACCTCTTTCACAAGCAAAACTTAGGAGTTGATTTACTAAAACTTTAACCACTCCACTATAGACATATAGTGGAGTGGTTAAAGATTTAACAAGACACATACCAGATTGAAAGATCCTTAAAAAAAAAAACAACACAGCCAACGTAAAGTGATAATAAACCCGAAATAAAAAAATGTATTAAATTGCAGTTTACCAATAAACAGATGTGGTGGCTATATCAGTTTTCTTTTCTTTGGCTTTTTTCCTTCTGTTTTTACCTGGTGATCTGTCCAGTAACCCACCTCCTGTAACAATAAGGCTCAACTCTGGAGGAATAAGCACAGGAGGCACAGCAGACAGCAGCACTGTTAGTTGGGGGGGAGGGCGGGGGGTAGTGATAGATGTACCAGCAGATGTAAATACAATAATAAATTGCAGACAAACTCCAGCTCACACATTTTTATCATTTACTGCAAAAAGTTGTTTTCTTATGAGATAAAGGTTTTACATAAATAAATAAAAGCTGAACATTGTATTCTCCCCAACACTGGCAGTAGTAAATGGTCTGTCTCATCCATGTATACTGATACAGTCTGCTGGAGAGTTTGTGCTTCTGAAAAATAACAGGCTTTCTGGCAATTAATGCATCCATCACATCTAAGAATTGGTAAGCTGCAATGTAATAAATATTTGCTTTTGGGTTTTTTACTGCTATAAGAAATGTTTAACAAAAAGCTGAGAAAACTCCTAGCAGTATCATTAATAGTATCCAGAAGAGTCTGCAAAGCCTCTTTATACAACCCTGTAAATAACCACAAAATCACCAAACACAGCTATGCTACAATGTGAACAGAACACATTAAATCTCCTAAGTGATATATGCATCCAATTAAATATCATATTTTGTCTCTAACAAAGCATAACTTCATTCTGTACATTAATATGTTGATTGTCAGATTGTAAAGCATGGTCAAATTAGAATATAGATATAGTTAAAACATTGAGGGAGTAACAACTCAAGCCTAATAAAATACCTCAACAAATATTCAGCACACTCCTCAGACCCTTTGATTGGTTAATTCTGTAAATACCTTCTTTAGGAACATACAAAGATGGCTGCAAATGGCCAGTTTAAGCTCTCATTCACCATTAACACTGTAAAAGAATTGTAAGAGTAATGAGCTCTAATCTAATCCATCAGATTGGGTTTACTCTGCAAATTAAATATATAAAAAACAAAGGCCAGGTAAACTTTGTTTTTTGTTTTTTACTTTTAATCCTGTTTATTTTACAATTGCTAAATGTCTGTTTTATAATATATTTTCTCTATATTCCATTTTTTCATTCAAATGATATTTAAAACCATTTAACTGAATCTCTAAATACTCTAATAACCTGAAATTAATGAACTTGGTGCCTTGGTGAACTTGGAGTGTTAAAGATCAGAAAAGCTACAAAAGATTCTGTGAATGGTGCATGTTTCTGTTTAATGCGTAGTGGCAGCTAAGGTTTGTGCTCGTAAAGCATTCACTGCTCAGTTAAGCAAGCCAAATGAGGTCCACTTTCAGTCACTGGCGCTTACAGTGTTGTCCTGCAAGCCGGAAAATCTCTGCACAGGGTGAGGCTGAGAGTGAATATCATCACATTCTGGTTGTCAGGGGCAGACTGATCATTCGGGCACTCGGGCACTGCCTGAGGGTCTGGGGTTAGTAGGGGGCCCCATGAGATGCCCCTGGTACCTTTCATAGGCTTTGTTGGGTCTGGTTTGAGTGTGGGCGAGGACGGACTTACCATTTGGGCATTGCCCGATGGCCCGGGGTCAGTAGGGGCTCCCATGAGATGCCCCTGGTACCTTTCATAGGCTTTTTTGGGTGTGGTTTGAGTGTGGGCAAGGACACAGGGGCCCCATAGTCCCCTATTGTCCGGGGGCCCCATGAGTTGTCAGTCCGGCCCTGGGGGGGTACTTCTGTTAAGAACATTAACGTCACATTGTGAATATATTTGAAGATTTCTGCGCCCCATTGTGTATTTTTACAGTATTTTTATGCACTATAAGCACACTTGAGAACTTTTGAAACCCCTGAACCTGATTCTGTAAGGATAGCCTTGTTGCATCAAATTAGGACAAAAATAACATTATTTTTAGGGGCTTGGTTCAGTGGTGACAAGCCTGGAGGCTGATTATTTTATAAATGTAGTTCCCTTTGTAGAACGGGGTACAATTAAAGAGGATGCATGTATTCTCCATAAAGGGGTCTTTTCAAATATTACTTTATACTGTAGAAAGAAGTGATAGACATTAGCTTCATGTAAATATTTTTAATGAAATAATTTGTATTTGTAAATGTAAACAACAACGACTGTGCTTTACGCTCTCCACACAAAGTCTATGGGTCGGCTGGCTCATTGAAAACAATGCATTACCTCTGAGGCTGATATCTTATTTCAACAGTAAGAGCCAGAGTATCTACGCTGAGCCACTAAGAACTCCCTCTGGTGGCTAATCCACAAATCATATTTGCTTGTTATTTATTACACTACCAAAATATAGAAGATCAAGCTTAAGTAGAAAATTCTTTGAGGCAAACACTACAATAAAAATACAATTAATAATAATATGTAAATATACTATATTTTTCATTTAAACACTGAACTTCAGTTACAGTTTGGTGGCTAAATGAAGCAAGAGGCCCTGGAGCCCATAATATGGGAACTTTCTTTGAAATCTCACCTAAGCATTCTGGGAAATGACTGCAGTTATATACATGTGCAAAAAATGAACGAACGAAACCAGCGCTCCAGTCTTCATACAACCAAGGCGATGCCAAAATGCCAACCGAAGAGGTGCTGTCCTTTTAAGATCGGGGAATCTGACCACTAGTGTGCCCTTGTTTGTTCTTTTCCACATGTGCAAAAAAGGTGGCATTGCACTTGCTGTTTCTGGATGGCACCCCGAATGCAGGTAGCAGTCCTGCATTTTGTAGCACAGTGCCAAAAAAAGGTACACAAGCTATTTGTCGCATGTAGAGCAGCCCAAGGGAATTGGCCTATGTCCATGAAGCCCTATGTTCTGGTGTGAAAATGTGGCAAAAAAATGCAACATGACGTTTAGGTATGAATGCAGCCTAAGCCTACTACAGCTATACAATATTAGGATGGCATTAATAACTCTTATGTGGTCTCATTTCCAAACATGTGATCAGACATTCCATATGAAGTCATGACCCTGCATTGCATAAGCTATTCCCCTTCATTGTAGAAGCGTTTCTTGTATTTGGCAGCAAGGAGTAGAACTAGTTCATTCACTAGGTTATTCCCTGTCAGAGCTGCATCAAGCCTGTCAAAAGGTCACAACTAAGCGGAAGGTCAGTGTGACACTCGCAGGAAGCGATATATTACTTTGTTAAAGGGAAATGATGGTGTACTTTAAGTAACTACACTTTTTGAGTTACTATTGTAATTACAATCTTATTTTTGTAACTAGAACAGACTTAATTTTCTACTTTTTTGTATCCCATATTTTCCCATAAGTTCTGAACTATAAATGCTGCCTTTAGTTTCCATCTAGCTGCTCTCTGGATATGTAAAATTTAATTAAAACATTTATAGCGCTAAAGGACTGCTGAGATAAGATCAAATAGCCAGAGGTTGATTTATGATGTCTGCAGGGCATGTCATTGTTTACTTCTTACTGCACCTGCATTTTGTATCTTTTGTATCTTTTGTAAAATGCAGAGTGTGGTGTGGAGCCTGCCATGTCCTTAAAGCTGAAGTTTAGTTAAATAAAAAATGTTTTTGGGTTCACATATATGTTGTGCGGTATATCGCATGTGATTAGCATAGGAACCGCACCACATTCCTGTATAAATCACATGCGATTTGTGTGCGGTGCGATCGGAGCCATACGTTTTGTATGGCTCTAATCGCACCCGCACCAAAAACATGCAGGACCCTTTTTTTGGTCCGCACTAGAATTGGATCACATGGGTATTCACTTCTCTGCAATCCGATTCTGCACATCGCACCGCGTGTTGCAGACTGCTTTTGGGGTGTTGTTAACTTAACATACACACACGCAGCAGTTCGCATGAACGGGGTGCGATGCTGAATTCACACAGAAAATGCTGCGAATTCTGCACCACATCAGTGTGAACCAGAGCTCAGCCACATAATTCCACTGTATTGAAGTGCATCCCAAGTTCTATTGATTACTCCTTACTGCGTCTTCTTTATAGCTCTGAACTAAAAACCTTCAGCCTTTACAACTACTTTAAAGAAACCTCATTCCTTATTCTTTTATTTAAAAGCTGTAAGTGTAAAAGATTTAGTGGGGGGGGTCCCTAAGATCTAAAAACTATTACCAGGGTTCCTCCATGCTTAAAAAAGGTTGAGAAAGGCTAATCATGTAGCATGTGGATTAGAACAGGGGCGGACTGACAATTCATGGGGCCCCTGGGCAATAGGAGATCATGGGGCCCCTGTGTCCTTGCCCAAACTCAAAAAAGCCTATGAAAAAGGTACCATTGGCATCTCATGGGGCCCCCTACTGACCCTGGGCCCTCGGACAGCGCCTGAGTTTCCAAATGGTCAGTCCGCCCCTGGTTTAGGAAACACTGCTCTTCAGTATATTCTCCTCTAATATACAACACTGGTGCTCACATGCTGCATGATTGCTTTCACCAATAATCGAGCATACGTGTTAAGCCACAGTCTGAGCAGTCTCTTGTCATGCATGACTAAAAGTGTCAGCATACCTTTAAAATGTGCAATAAAGGATCATCTACGTAAAAAGGAACACCACGATGGGAAGTTGCATGAATCCATACATTTAAGGTGTGACATATAGTAGCTAATTAATATTGATACTACCTGCCTTCCCATTTTCTTTGCAGGGAGCATTTCTGTGAACAGGTACTGGATTATTTAACCCATAAGAGCCATCTGAAGTTCACCCATAAATTATTCTATTTCAACTTTGAGGGAGATTTACTAAAACTGGTGCACACAGAATATGGTGCAGCTGTGCCTAGTAAGCAATCAGCTTCTAACTTCAGCCTTTTCAAATAAGCATTGACAATAAACCCTGGTTCACATATGTGCGTTCCTGTGGTCTGCGTTTTGCATGGGCATGAGAGCCCATTTATTTGAATGGACTCCAGTGCCCCAGGACATGCAGGGAAGAAGTCCCTGCACTTCTTCTGAAAATGCAGCCCTCACGGGAACATCGGTTCCCAGTACGGTTGCGATTTCCAGTGCGGGCGGCGTGTCATTAGAATTAATGGCACCCACCCGTGGGTCCGCATTCTTCTGAGCGGGTAGTGCGACTGCACAAATTTTTGTGCAGATCTGCAGCGGCACCACCCGCACATATGTGAACCAAGCCTAAAACCAAGAAGCTGATTGGTTACTGTGCTCAGCTGCACCAGTTTTAGTAAATCTACCCTTTGTGTCATAACTTGAAGCAACTTAGCATCATAGAAAAAAACAGTTTTCTGTCGATTAATAAAAATCGATCATCAAACCATTTCAGATTCTTTTTTAATCAGCCTAAATTTTTAACTTCTACACTTAGTTGGCCTTTACAGCTTTTAATTGTTTAGCTGTTATGTCCCAGCCACTTTGAAAGGCAACTTCACAGTACCAGCCAGCAAAGGCTCTCATGTACTTGGAAAGGATGCAGTTTATGGCTTTATTGCACTAGGTGTATAAATCTCGCTGTACCATTCTACTAAAATGATTATCTATCTTTTGCAATCTGTTCCAGCCATACTATCTGCTTAGATAACATCAGTTTTGAGCAATTATAGTAATTCCGTTAACTTTGCAAGACTCTGTAAAGAAAACTCTCATTTGTATTCAAAATGAGAGTTAATATACAACCAAATGTTGTTCAGCCATGATGTGTGAATATATAAAGATTGGTCAAAACACTGCAAATTGCAATTCAATGATTCTAAATGTAAAATAATGCACCTATGGAAAAAGAATCCCTTGAGTACATCATTGGGGGTACAGGGTTGGCCAGCACTACAGAGGAAAATGTTTTGGGGGGAACTTATTTCAGATGATTGCTAAATGAGCAAACAGTGTGGCCAGACAGTGGGAAAAGTGAATAGAATTCTAGGATGCATCACTAGGAAGGAGGTCCTGATTCCCCTATATAGATCTTTGCCCCCGGTTCACATATACGCGTTTCTGCAGGCCGCGTTTTGCGCGGGCACGAGAGCCCATTCATTTGAATGTACTCACGTGCCCCGGGACATGCAGGAAAGAAGTCACTGCACTTCTTTGGAAACCACAGCCCGCACGGGAACCTTGGTTCCCAGTGCGGTTGCAATTTCCATTGCAGGCGGTGTGCCATTAGAATTAATGGCACCCACCCGCGGGTCCGCATTCTTCTGTGTGGGTGGTGCGGCTGCACGGATTTTTGCGCGGATCCGCAGCGGCACCACCCGCACATATGTGAACCTAGCCTAAGTTAGACCTCATTTAGAATACTGGGGTGTATTTACTAAAACTGGAGAGTGCAAAAACTGTTGCAGTTGTGCATGGGAGTCAATCAGCTTCTAACTTCAGCTTGTTCAGTTAAGCTTTGACAAAAAAAAACAAAACTGAAAGCTGTTTGGTTTCTATGCAGAGCTGCACCAGATTTTGCACTCTCCAGCTTTAGTAAATTAACCCCAAAGTGTTCAGTTCTTGGGATCTCACTTACAAAAAGATATTGATAAGATAGAACAAGTCCAGAGACAAGTAACAAAAATGGTCTGAGAGATAAAACATATCAGGAGCGATTTCATCAACTTAATATGTACAGTCTGGAGGAAAGAAGGGAAAGGGCAGACATGATTGAACCCTTTAAATAAATATATCAAGGGGTGAATAAGGTTCAAGATAAGGTTCAAGAGCGCAGTATCTTCAATATAAAACTAAGCTATGACCTCAAACTAACAGAAGGAAAGTTCAAAACTAATCTTAGAAAGTATTATTTTACTAAAAGAGTAGTTGATACTTGGAATAGACTTCCAGCAGAGGTAGTGAGTCAGTCAGCAGTAAGTGGCTTTAAACATGCCTGGGACAAACATATATCTATACTCAGACAAAAAGTTAAAAAAGAAACACACAAAAAAAAGCATTAAAAAAATGGGCAGACTTGATGGACCACTTGGTCTTTTTCTGCCATCACTTTTCTGCGTTTCTATAAATGTATATTTTTTCTCTACACATGCCCTATACAAGTAGGTGAACGTATTTAATGTTCAGCCAATTAGAAGTTGAATTTCAGTTGTCCTAGTTGCTGTGGATTGCAGCACACCATTGCAGGTAATAAATACATTCAAATAGTTTCTCATCTCCGCAGACTGTGCCAAGGTTACAGGACAAGGAATGTCTACTCGATGAAGCACTTTAAACAAGACTAGCATTAATGTCAGAATTTACGCTCCTTCAATGAACCACTTGCCAAAGCTTCCAGTAATGAACACAACAAGAAGCAGCTTGGGGTAGTGCCAGACCCACTCTCATATTACATGGTGCCTTGCCAAGGGGCCCATTAAGGTACAGAGACAGAGGAAGTGACCAGCTTGTCCCCCCTATTCTACAGCATCAGTTTTGTACAGTTCAGGTATAGTCCTGGTGCTTTCCACTAGCCTCGATCCCATCACTGTCTGTGACCATGATTAGCCTCTTCCTAGGTTAGTCCTTGCATTTGGTCCTGATTAGCCTGATGCTGGTTTTGTTTTGTATTTGACTGATCTGCACCATCAATTCCTTAATATCTGAAAAGCGTTCACATACTATTTCTCTTCATATAGCCTAGACATTTATAGTTACCATTTTTGAAAGCATCCCTTTTAATTACAGTGTAATTATTATCTAGCAAGATCCTTTTATTTCTGTTTGGTTTCATAGGTTTCCTCTGTTCAATCAATGTGCCCATTGTTAGCCCTTTCATTAGTATGTAGAGTCACATTCAGTTTAGTAGATGTTTAACAGGCCAGCAGGTACTCACCGTCTTTAACCTGCACGTTGTTTCGCACCGTGTGCCTTTAATCCAATCTCCTAGTAATTCCAGAGGAGGCAATAAAAGAAAGCACTTGCTGCGTCGGGGCTCCCCCTTGGATGTCACTTTGCCTGGATGCCACTGAACTGCTCTCTGTAGTGCTCTGACAGCAGGTGAATGTTTCACTGTGAACAAATAGAGGTGGAGTTAAACCAGAAGGACAGGTCTAGTGATCCAGGGAGGGGACACCTCCAGCCCTGTACACACTGACTAGACAGGAGAGAATGTGTGTGTGCTTACTGCTGTATATTTTCCACTTCGCTGTGTATTAAACCAATATGAAGTCTCAGGTTTACAAAGATACATAACCTCATATATCCAGAATCCCACGCTGTCTGCTAATGACATGGCAACCTTGACAAACCTAACAAAGATGAAGGCGATCAGCTGTCACAGTGTAATAACCATTTATATTATTACTAGTATGATTTTTTTACACTTTCATGCACTATCTTTATTCATAACCATACTTTTAGCATTTACCATTTTTAATTTTACAAGAACGTGCTGGATAACTTCAAGAATACATTCAGCCAAATGTTTCTTTTTATTTGTGGATAAGCTGGCCATACACTGTAAGATTTCTCCCTATCTGAACAAGAGATCACTATTGATGATTTTATCCACACTATACAGCATGGATGGAGGAAGCTCCACAGTCGGTTGTATACAGCCAGGGCTGCCAGTAGAAATCATGGGTCTCCATACTCCCTGCAATCCCTTGGGTAGGGATTAGTCAAGCGGAGTAATCCTTTGTGCTCTGGCTCCCGACAATTAAAGTTTCACCCTGCCCTGACAAATTGATCTACAATAGAGATATTCAAACTGCGGCTCGTAGGCTGGATGTGGCATTTTGCTTTTCTTTATCTGGCCCTTGGGTCACTATTCCTCCCACTGATACAAGACACTATTCTTTCCACTGACACCAAAGCTGGAACACTGTTCCTCCCACTGACACCAGGGATGGGGAACTAATTCTCCCACTGACACCAAGTATGGGGCACTAAATTCTCCCACTGATCCCAGTGATGCAATTTTATTTACACTCAATAACCACCAAGACTATGGTGTTTACTCCAAGGCCAGATCTAGGGGGGTGCTGGGGGGTGCCCCACCCTAGATTTTAGCTGTGCCCCCCCAGTTCTCTGAGAGTGCATGAGCCAGTCTTATACAGACAGTTGATTTAAGGGGGACTCTGATGGGGACCTTGATGTAATGGGGCACTCTGATGGAGGCAGTTGTGTAAGGAGGACTCTGATGGGGGTAACTGGTCATATGTAAGGGGAACTCTGATGGAAACATCTGATTTAAGGGGGCACTCTGATGGGGACCCTGATGTAAGGGGGAAAACTGATGGGAACCCAATATAAAGGGATTCTGATGAGGACTCCTGATGTTAGGGGGCTATTAAGGGGGACTCTGACAGGGGCATCTGATATAAAGGGGAATATGTTCTGTTTAATCATCCTATTCTACTGAGGCTAATACATACTAGTGTTTCCCAGGTGATGGTACAGTAACAGACAGTCAGAGACTCACACGTTGACATTCTGCCCCCTGCTTTTTTTTACTGCACCCCCTGGGGCCTGGGGAACTTTTATTTAACTGCTGGGAGTTACAGCCCATGGGATTATTATGTATGCACCCAAAAGTATTTAAAGTGATTTTTTTTTTACTGAAATAAAAAAAAAGATGTTAGACTTACTTGCTCTGTACAATGATATTGCACAAAGAGGCCCCTCACTAGTGGTCCCCCACCGGTGCTATCCACTTCTTCTTGAAGGTGCCCCCATAGTAAACATGTGCTATGGGGCAGCCATTGGATGTGGTTGCATAGTGGTTGGGGTGTGGTGAGACATGCTGTATACATTTTGCTGCAATGTGATTGCTACAATGTATATAGACTTGTCTGCTTCCAATGTTAACTTGCCGACGGACAGTCAGGGGGGGAGTAAAACTGCAGATCAATTGCCTTAAACTTTTCACCATCAGTCCTTCAAAAGGTGAAGCCTTGCTTAGGCTGTATAATATGGGCTACTTTGCCACTGCTGACACTTCTCCAGCGGCATAATCATGCAGGAGAGCCTTCCACTTACCTCTATGGAATTGCTCCCTCGCTGCCCCTGAATTCTGTCAATCCTTGCCCGCTAGCAAAAGGCCAGTGGGGGAGTGAGAACCTATTGGCTGCCCAGCTAGCAATATGCTGTTTTCATATAGACTGGTGAATGGGCTCTTGGCAATCCTGACCCTGGCAAGTTGTTTCCAGTGTCAGGATCGCCTTTGTGACATCATCCTTAGATGTTACTTACAAATTAATGAATAAGGCAACTCCTTGCGGCATGCTGTATGCCCACATATTTTAGAATTTGATTATTGCTGTTATTATTATTTCTATATGAATGATGGAGTAAAGAAATATGTCATTCACATGTAAACATGGAAGTCAGTTGGCAATGCACTTAACTTACTGTAAGGTTTTTGTTTGTCCTTGCATACCCAAAAACTGAGTCCATATGCAAATGTCTCATCCACACACCAATCTGTTACTGGTCATATGAACACAATTCAAGTTGCAGCATTTTATGTAATGCACTATAAATGAATAGAAGGTGAATCAGAGAGAGCAATAGAGTGAATGGACCCGGTGGGAACTCAAGTGCAGAAACTCACTGCCAAGTCATTGAGTGCAATAAGAGGCAGCAATTCAATGTTCAGGCATTTATCCAAAAGAGAAATATTAGTTCTGGATGAACTTAAAGTATATCTATACCCAAGAACAAAAATGTAATATATTGCAGCTCTCCAGTCATTAGATGTGCTGGCTGCATTTGTTCTCTTATATCACTCTTTTTGTCATTTATTATCATCTGTGGTCCTGTCAATAACACATTTCATGTCCTAGGATGACAGCACTGACTGTATCTATGCAAGAGCAGCTTTGTCACACTAGGAACAGACAACAGAACACACATGGGGGAGGTGTTTTGTAGTCCAGTGTTAATGATAAGGGTCAGAACAGGCAGAGAACAGAGGAAGGTGTCAGCTCACATGATTTCTGGCATGTATTTCCTTCACTTTCTATGGTATATTTAACAAAAGGGAGCAAATAAGAGAAATTCCTTGTTAGGGTTTACATACAATGTAAATATAAATCCTAATTGGATGACATTTTTTTGCATCACATAAACAATTGGCATGCTTTCTCATAAAACGTTTTTTTTTTTTATTCTTTATTTAGTGGTATGACACAGGTAGAATAAAAATGGTAACTTCGCAAAACTGACAGACAACAATAAACATCAGTTACAGCATCCAAGAGTACGTACAATGCTCTATAAACAGGACTGCCCAAAATAACTGACCAAGGTTCAGGTAGTAAATGGACCATTGTCCATAAAGCGGGACTACGGTCTTTAAGGGCCTTTTACAGCATGTCCCAGTGGCTACAACTGGAAAGGACTTGTCCCATTAATGGTCATGTCTAAACCTTTTGTTTTCACCTTTTTTTTATCTCGGTTCTGTTAATCTCCTCCAACCTTTTTCCACCACTTCCCATGTACATGCATTCACTCCAAAAGGCTGCACAATTATTTCTGTGGGCCAGCTTCCAGATGGTGACAGTGGTGGAAGAAACCCATGCAATATGTGTCAGCTGCTTGTAGTCTCCATTGGGGCACATGTGACAGGGTGACAATGCAGGAATACAGTTTGGAGACAGTTCTTAGCTCATAGCAGTATGTGTCTGAACAAGGACTTTCATAGTAGATCACCTAGTAATATGTTGAAGCTCAGCTCTGGGCTTCTGTGAATGAGAAACTACAAATGCTGATAGCCTTTGCGGTTGTCGACTTGTAGTTCTCAATGAATGGTGCTGTGAAAGCTGTGATAGTTCATTGATCCTTCCTATCGGTAAGTATTGACTTGCCCGTATGAGGTACAAGAGTAATAAAGAGAATATTCTGGTGGATAGAGAATAAGTGACTACTTTGCACATCAATACACTGGGGGTAAAAAACAGTTAACCTAAAACGTCCATAATATTCAATAGTCCGTAGTCATTAAATGACAGATTATTGTGCACAGGTGGCTGCTATCCTCAGAGTTTGGCCAGTTCTGTTAAAAGATATGAGGAAAGAAGAAAGAAGCGCCACCTAAGGGCAGTAATAAAATCAACAGTTTAGTCATAGGGATTAAAAACACTCACAAGATGTGAAGTAAGAAGGTTGCTCATCATAATGTCAGCAGCATTGGCCCCTCATCTCTGTCCTGCAGGCACCACCAGAGGATCCTATCAGCTGTGGATAGCACACAAATGCTTGGATGCCTTGTGGAAACCAGAAAGTCTGGACAAACTAGCATGGAGTGCACGGGCGGGTGGGGCGTCACCAGGAGAGAGAGAAGACAGGTGTTTGGTTGACCTGCTAGGATAATGCATCTGAGAAGGTTTGGTTAAGTCTGCTGGTTGGATTTTCCCATTCTTTCTCAAAAGGTTACTACCCACTGCAGGTCATACCATATAAAAGTAGCTCACTTGTGAGCCAGGACCAGCGGCGGACTGACCATTTGGAAACTCGGGCACTGCCCGAGGGCCCGGGGTCAGTAGGAGGCCCCATGAGATGCCCTTGGTACCTTTTTCATAGGCTTTTTTGAGTTTGGGCAAGGACACAGGGGCCCCATGATCTCCTATTGCCCGGGGGCCCCATGAGTTGTCAGTCCGCCCCTGGCCAGGACTTAGGCTGTGGAGAGTTCTGTCATTCAAGATATAGCCATTATTCTGTCAGTCTGAGCCCTCATCTGGGGACCCAGTTGGGGTTCCCTATGGTTTGTGGAACCTGAGGACCTACATGGACTTATAGTTGCAAATTATGGGCTTACCTTTTGTGGATGATCACCAGATTATGGACTCTAAGGGATTACTTACTGCCTTTTGTGGATTTACTGCCCAAATAGACTCTTGCCTTAAAAGAATTGTTTTCATGAACTTGCCATCTGCCTAACGTACAGTCACTTTACAGGGAGCTCTGCACAGTAAAGTGTGTGGAAGACATCTTTGAGAACTGTTTGTGTGTTACCTGCGACTATCTCAGTAAAGGATCTTTGTTGTTTATTTGAATTGCCTGGTCTGAAGTGTCTCTAAAGATGTACAACGCATGGTGTATCAAAGAACATTTGTGTTACTTGCATATTCAGTCAACCAGCCAGGGAATGGGTGACAGGCACTGGTGAAAGAAAATCTAGTAGTGAAGAGGTGTTATGCTTGGCCTCTTCACTGGCAATTTGCATACTGGGACCATCCTAGCTGCACAGTGTGCCTAGGGATCTAGACAGAAGTCACGAGAGAAAGAGATGCATAGGGCCTGAGGAGAGAGGACGAGCATAGAGTAGTACAGTTATGAACAATTGCATTTCCTGTATCCAATAGCAACAGCTGGACATGTCACTGGGAATGAGGTGACAGGATTGCTGAGTTGCTGAAGTCCGGTACATGCTCTGCAGTACCGACTCAGAAATGCTGCACACCTGGGGTAGTAGTGTTCTCTAACAGAGAACAGTGTTCTCAGGACCTCCTTCTATCCTGCTCCCTGGTCTCCTCCTCCCATGCACGACTGCAGGACTTCTCCAGGTCCTCCCCCATCCTCTGGAACTCACTGCCCCAATCCATCAGACTGTCGCCTTCCCTATTCACATTCAGGCGCTCCCTCAAAACCCATCTCTTCAGGGAAGCCTACCCCACCCTCACCTAATGGCCATCCTCCCTCATTCCTCCCACCACTTCATCCCCCTCAGCCACTTCCTACTGTACCTTTACCCCCTCCCTCCTAGATTGTAAGCTCGTAAGAGTAGGGCCCTCTTACCCCTCGTACGTTGTTTGTTGTTGTTGTACTGTGCCATGTATTGTCCCCCCTATTGTACAGCGCTGAGCAAACCCTTTGGCGCTATATAAACTCGTAGTAATAATAATAATAATAACAGTAGCTGTGTCCAGAGTTCTTAGTGTTAACAGTGTGAGGTGTTTGGCCACAGGTTACAAAAGAGTTAACTGTGCCAGTTGGCGCTCGCTGCTGAGTTGGGAGATCTGCCTTAATGCTGATTTCACATTACCATAGCTCCCTGCCTATGGTTTAGTCATTAGTGACTGCAGTTCCACAGTGTCCCAACTGGGTGCCTTGAGTCCCACCCATAACCAGAACAGTAATATAGGAGTAATCTTCCAATGAGGAGTTGGGTAAGCAGCCATCTTGAGTAAGGGAAGATGATGGTGTAGCATTTATTTCCTGGAATCTATCTGACCTTAGCTCAGGCGTGCAGGCAGGAGGGTGTGCTTATCCAAGAAAGCCCTTCCTCCCCTCTTCCAGATGAAAGGAAAAAAAAATGACTCTTGAGATGTATGACAATTTTGGCCAGAAACCAGGAAGCAAGTGGAGAATTGTAAAAAAAAACAAAAAAACAAAAGAATTGTAAAAAAACAAACAAACAAAAAAAGTTTAAATCAAGTAATTATAATGTGCCTTCCTACCTATTTACAGAAGCTGACAGCATAAGGATTAAAACAATGTTGACTGAGAGAGCTTAGTTCTGCATTAATGATTAGGATCTGCTAGGAAGCCCAACTCCACTCAAATCTAATATTTCTGTTTTTGGCAAGTTTTATGGGGATATATTACCAACCACTTTCTTAAAGTGACACTAAACTCTGGTTTGAAAAAATATATCTTATATTCAAGTATGTATTCTTAGCTTTAAAAAGTACATTCTATTGCTCTGAGCCTCCTGCAAATCTCCAAATTATTTATTTTTTGTTTTTGCTGTTGTCATGTGACTTCCTATTAGAGGGTGGCTATGTTCATTCTCCATGAAAGTAAGAGAGACACTCTTTAACCACTTCCTACCTGGCCACTGCACATAAACGGCCAGGTGGGAGCTTCGCCGTTCTGAGTGGATGTTCAGGAACGTCCTTCAGAACATGCGCACAAGTCTGGCCTCGTGGCCGTGCAGCTACGCACTCTCAGTGTGCCTGTGTCCCCTGGATACAGCATAACACTGCTCGGCAGAAGGGCCCTCTGATTGGCTCTTTTGATCAGGTGTGTTCAATTTTCAATGATTGGTACCATAGCTTGTAGACTCTATAACGTCCAAACAGACCAAATAATACACACTGATTGGGATTATTTTTGCCAAAGCAATGTAGCAGTATACATTTTGGCCCAAATTTATGAAGAAAAATTACTTATTTGCAAAATTTTATAACAGAAATGAAGAAAAATGCATGTTTTTTTTTTTGGCCTTTTTTAATTTAGAGCGCAAACCCAGTGCTAATTAAATATTACAAAAAGAAAGCTCTATTTGTGTGAAAAAAAGGACACAAATTTAGTTTGGGTAAAGTGTTGCATGACTGAGTAATTATCATTTAAAGTGTGAGAGCGCTGAAAGCTGAAAATTGGTCTGGGCAGGAAGGGGGTAAAAGTACCCGGTATTGAGGTGGTTAATCTCACTCTCAAGATGGAATAGGGGCTATGGGATGTGTAGTCTGCATGGAGCAGTGCACATGACCACAACTGGGGTGCACTGCTCATTCTAAACAAATGGAAGTGAGAGAGAAAAGGAGAGGTTCTGGAGCTCACAGAGGATGTTATAAGGAGGCAGATAAACACAGTAAGAAACAATTTAGAAAAAATAAATTACAGGTCCAATAAGTAGATAATAAAATAATAGAATATTGTTTACTGTCACTTTAAAAGAGAAGTATGGCTAAAGCTCTTTTGGACATACTTCTCTTGTGTCACATTGGTGAACTTGGTTGTACTCTCCTGTAAACCGAGTTCAGCAGCCACAGAGCCACTCCAGTCTCTGGCTGTATCCCAACAATAACGCTGGGATCCATCCAGATGCCTGACTGGCACCTGGCTCAGCTTCTCAGCACACCTTTGAGAGCCTGAGCATGATACATCTGCCCCCTCCACAGCCCCGCTCCAGTGAGCGCTGGAATGGCAACCAGTGGTCACATGAATGTTCAGTTCTCAGGCTTAAAGCCAGCAGGGCACAGCTACAGCATTGGACTGATACTGCAGCCATATGAGTGAGTATGTGTTTTTTCCTGCACTTCTCCTTTAAATCTCCTGGGGCTTTAGTGATGGTATTTTCCAATGTAGTATGCTTCTGTTCTGTTTCAAATGTGGCCCTGTGCATTGACATACCTCCTTAGGCCCAGTCCGTCTGGACAGTATGGTCACCTTCTGACTTGGCACCATTCACAGGCAGCCTAACTCTTCAAAAAGATACTAAAGTTTAATCCAACACAATTTTAACTCATCTGATTGTAGTACATAGGGTGTTTTTCATTCTTTTGAAGTGTAAGATGGCAATTACTTTCCTAACCCTGCCTCTTTGAATAACTAACACTGACTGAGGGAACATGGAAAAATGGGGAGGGTCTAGCTAGGACTAAACAAACCAGCATTAAATAGAAGGGGAGGGTAGAGGAAGATACCAAAATGACAATAGTAAACAAGTTGTAATGGTTCAAAACTGTCAGTAGATGTCAGCATACTACAAAACAATACACATCCTAATGCAGTTCAACACAGAAATATTTATGAAAGTGGGGCAGAACATCATCTCTCCTTTCTAACATGGTGCCATAGCTAATCTGACCTTCAGTCAAACTTGGACTTTGGAATTATTATTCAAGATTCCATTGGAAGAGTTTGCTTTGTAATAACTGGTGAAATATAGAACAAACAATAGTCCACCACAGAACTCCCTAACAGATATTTCATCTGGATTGAACTTGCTCACAAATGAGCAAAGCTGATCAGTTTTGTGGATGGAGTTGATGTCAACATAGAGAACAATTCTCCCAACACATGATTAATAACTAAAGGGGTACATAACAAGCTCTATCAGTCCTCGAATGGTGAATTGTCAAAACTTCCAAAAGGGCTCTGAACTGTCCTGTATGAATAAAACAGAACACTCACTCCCTTTTCAAGTTTACTTATTAAAATTAAGAGCAAGGTACAGAGAGCCGAGCAATCAGCACTCACGTTTCCTTGCTCTCACTGCAGTAAATGAAAAAAACCCTCAAATTTACTGTATCTTAAAACGGAACTACACTGCATCTGAGCACCACATATCAAAAAGCTATTTAATTCATTTTTATTATTCAAAGCAAAATCACCCATCTATTCATGTCTCCATGCTTTATTTTTCTGAGAAACCCTTTGAAAAACACCACGTAGCTTTTCTAGATGTGGCCATCTTTAGTAAGGGCAGATGATTCATGTAGCATTGACTTCCTGGAATCCATCCACCCTTCATTCAGGCATACAAGCAGGAGGGTGTACTTAGCTGAGAAAACCCCTCCTCCCCTCCAGAAGACTCCTGAGATGCATGACATCATTTGCCTAAGCAAGGAACCAGGAAGTAACTACAGAAATGACAAGAAATATAGCTTTAAAAAAGTAAATATGATATACTTTCCTATCTATTTACTAATGCTAGCAGCATAAGGGTTAAGAAAGTCAATGTTGATTGGGAGAGTGAAGTTCCACTTTAAAGAAGAATTCCAGGCACAGATTGTTTTCGTAGTTACATATATAATAGTGTGCATATGCCATACCTGTAGGATCCCTCTAGAAGCTGGAAATCAATTGGCACCTCTACTCCACTAGCTTCTGGATCCCATGCCAAGTAGGATTCGACGAGGTGGAGAATGTGACATCATCAACCCACCACTTCACCTCATTCAATCAGAAAGCGCATTGCAGTTATTGAGAATATACAAAACATTCTTTGAACAGTGCCTGTTCTGAGGGGCTGACCATCCTTGTTCACAATGCAGTAGGGCAGCCACTTGGCATAGGACCTTGAAGCTAGTGGAGATCCCTGTACAGTGATTTCCAGCTTCTAGAGGGAACATACAGGTTTAGTATACGTATAGTTCAAATGGTTCAGGATGGACCAATATCTATGTCAAAAATGCCATACCTGGAATTCTTCTTGAAGCTGGCCTACACGGTTAGATTTTTGCTCAAACATACGTAAAAAAGAAATCATACTTCAGAACATTCGTCCTTGCCTTCATTGAGTCAACTAATTAAGTGTTCTTGCATGGCAAGACCACTTACTGTTATCTCACATATATATTCTTATTATTATAGCCAAATTTACCACCCTAACTCCTCCCACAGTTTTTACACTACATAGACAGTAATATACCGAAACGTGTGGATTGTTCCCGATTGGTGTGCTATTACTTTGTGGAACGTTTCGCCGAATGATTCACGAAATATCGGCGTTTTTGTGGTGAAATTGGTCCCATAGGAATGAATGGCGGAATGTTCAAAACTAGAGTGGGAGCTGACAAAACCTTTTCACAGTTACTCCAGCCACTCCAACCACACAACAGTTACTCAAGCCACTCCACCCAGTTACTCCGCCCACTCCAGTTGTAGACTACTTCACTACTTGTGTGAACACTTCACACAATTTCCCCAGAAATTGTAGCTTTTCTAGTTTCATTTGAAATCTCTCAAAGGGTAAGTTTATCTTTTTACAAAAATTAAAAAGGTGGCCCAACTCCAAATATTCTCTCTAGACCTCACTCCACATAAAGGCTGTGATGACCCATGCTGTTGGTGTAGTGTTCCATATACTGCAATACATGGCCATGGGGAGAATATCCATGTTACCAATGAGAAGCGCTTCTTTCTTCTAGAACACCCTATCAGAAGAAAAAGCCTCAGATTGGTCAGCATGGTCATGTTGCTGCACTGACAAATGAGCACTTGCCAATGCGAGCATTATGATATATACTCACTCCTGGACTGTTTATTGCAGTATGTAGTATCTGGACCGCTACACAAGCAGCACAGAGCACCATGGGAATGGCCAGCATACATGGAATTAGTTTACCTTTTCATTTTTTATTAAAAGGTGACCCTACTCCTGTTTTTTTTAAATTGTGACAGCAAGTGGGGAGGAGAAGATTTCCCGCTAGCTGTCACAACGAGGATTGGGGTGGGGGGTGGAGGGGTGCAGAGGCCGGTCTATTTGTAACATGTTAAACCCTGAATATGGGTGTAACATGTTACGAAAGGTGAACTTATCATTTAAACAAGCTTTCATTACAATATATCCAAATTTAATTATTCACAGTTACAAATTTGTTCATTTTAGAAGAATCCTTTACATTTGTAGAAATGGACATCGATTTGACCCCATTAACCATTGTAAAATGAAATAAACTTTCCTAAAAGAAAACATGTTTAACTACAGGTAATCTGATTCCTGTAAAAAAAACTGTGTTAGAGAATGCTATTTCTGTGGAGACTGCTTTTTCAGTCCCAGTCCAGCAGTCTATGAGTATGACGCAGCTAATAACAAATCTGTTTAACTTAGTTACTTGGAAGAGTAGTTGACTTTAGCTGACATTCACAGCCTCTCTGACTTTTCCTCTGACATCCCCACGCATTCAGTGGTATAAGGACAGACACAAGCAATTTATGTCCAGATAAAAATAACATGACCATAAAACCAGCACAAATCCACACAGGTGAATGTTCCTAATTCTGTATACTAAACACACCCATTAATGCTCATTTGGCATAGTCTATTGTGTTTTACTGGTATGTATATTTAGAGTACACTACATTCCACATAAAGGTCTAGTTGTATATAAAAAACTGCATTGAAGAAGCTCACTGCTGGACCTTTCAATAATGTCAGCATTGCATAAATAATTCCCAAAATAAAGAAATTCCATTATACCATTAAATATACAAAAAATAGCCCCATAAAATACCATAAATTCCAGGATAACATTTTATTAAAAAAAAAGGCTTTGAGCAACTTTGCCTGGTCTGGAATGATGTCAAGCATTTCTTCTGGCCTACTTCAGACATTTACATGGTTGTGTCATTTCTGAGCCACAATGACAGTACAAGAAGTGGATGCTGACTGTGGCCTTAACAAAGATTCCAATGTATTTAATGAATGAAGAGCAGATAATGTGATCTCTGTGAAGGGTTCCGACCTTCCAGAATGTCCTATGAGCTGTTAAATCAGGGGCACTCATCTGCAAATGTCTGCTTTTAGCTCTAAAGGTGGAGCTTTGGTTCATTCTCTACTAAAGTGCAATTTTTGATCAGTGAGGCCAAAAAAGCCAACATTGTAGGACTGAGTTTTTCTATGGACTGGCAAAGTACAGCGTAGTGTTAAGCCTGAGTACAATTATTTAAACAAATATTCTTGTATATTTTGTCTGTAGGCAAGTGTCTACTTTATATTATGAGTATTTGTGTTAAACCAGACCTGGGCAAATTGCAGCCCTCAGGCCACATCTGGGCCATGATACCTCCACTGTCAGCATGCTTCTCTGAGCCTGTCAGCTTAGAAGATCTGGAGGAACTGATTGGCACAGTGGGGATGCTTGTTCCTTGCGGGATAGTGCTGCGTAGGAGACCGCCTGACGATCTCCCATCACTCTGCTACTGGCCAACGCATTTCTTACTGTGTTAGCGCCTGTTCTTCACTTTGAAGTGTGGTGGAACATACAGACTTCCTTCCCTCTGTGACAGCGGTGATCCTGTACACAGCCAATCAGCACTCACCCAGCTACCCTATGCTTGCAGCTGCAGTCTTTGTCCCCCAGGATGGCAGTGATTCATCCCACTCTCCCACAGCAGGTGCCAGTTAGCTACTTGATCCTCCTCCCTCTGTGACAGCTGACCCAATCATCTTCCCTGTATAGTTGCCAGGTGACCTGTATTTGGAAGACAAAATCAAAAATCGGTGTTCAAATACACTACATAAAATATGCAAAAAACAATAACCCTAAAGATTGACACTTAAAAAGTCACACTTTCACCCTTGAAAGACCAAAATGAATACTTAAACCCTCTTAGTGTCAGTGAGTCTTCTCAATTCTTTTTTTTCTTCAATATAATTATTCAAAAGTATGGTCGATTTCCACTGTGTACCTCCAAAAAAAATATAAGAGACTGGATAGTGTATTATCCTCAATATTCAAATGGTCATAACATATATGCATAAATTGCCAATATGTGAAAAACTGTGAAACACGTGGCAAAGTGAAAACCCCCCGTGAGCATTTCTATGTGGCTAGAGTAAATACTCTTACCCTAAATAAAATAACCAAAAGCCTTTAGGATAATAATCCAATATGCAATCTCCAAAAATTTCTCCAAGATTATTCCATAATCGCTATGCAAGATATTGGACTATCCCATGTTCTCAAGCATGATATAAGGAAACACTTCACAGGGCCGTCCATAGATTACCTCTTAGAAAGAAAGAAAGAACTATATAGTGTAGTGTTCAGATTAAATAAATCAAGGCTTTAATAAAATATGCTTACATCAGTATATAAATAAAATCGCATGTATTCTCATATGACAGGATCTCCAAGCAGCTTCCAAGAACGCTTGTATTAATATCACATTAGTAAAGATGGGCGCTCCGCTACTACCGGTCAATGTGTAACGTCCGACGTCACGTCCCTTGACGCATTTGTCACTTCCTGACTTCCTCATTGCTTATGAGGAAGTCAGGAAGTGATGAAACGCGTCAAGGGACGTGACGTCGGACATTACACATTGACTGGAACTAGCGGAGCGCCCATCTTTACTAACATGATATCAATACAAGCGTTCTTGGAAGCTGCTTGGAGATCTTCTCATATGAAAATACATGCGATTTTATTTATATACTGATGTAAGCATATTTTATTAAAGCCTTGATTTATTTAATCTGAATACTACACTATATAGTCCTTTCTTTCCTTCTGAGTGGTAATCTATGGACGGCCCTGTGAAGTGTTTCCTTATATCATGCTTGAGAAAATGGGATAGTCTGGTAACTTGCATAGTGATTATAGAATAATCTTGGAGAAATTTTTGGAGATTGCATATTTGTATTTGGAAGACAGCCTTGATATGTTCATATGTGTAAACATCCACAAACTATAAAAAGGCAGGACAGTGGGAAAGCCAACAGCACCACATACCCAAATACAGATTGATCAAAATTCAACAAGGTGCTGGATTTTTTAAAGCCTACATATGGGGATCTGTGGGTTTTTTTTTAGCCACCTGTGTCGCTTTTATGGGTGACCCCTGATTTGGGGAGTACACAACTTGGAATTTGTATGGAGACCCCTCTGGTGTTTTACTGCTGATAGTAATGTCCTTCCTGACTGATAGGATCAATTTCTTTCTATGTAACCAACCTGTCCTCGCTTATCTCACCACCAGATCCAGGGAAATAAAGCTCTCCACACAGAAGTGTAAAAGCAGTATTTCTAAAAGTTTAATACAAAGCAAGAGATGATATACAAAAACGCAAAAGGTGTTTCTAAGTCAGGATAAGAACAGAAACTGCAAATGGCTGAGGGGTACCACCATATAAGGTGCATCCGTTTAGAGATAAAAAAAAACTTACCGCTTACATGTAAGCTGTTACATATCTGAAATGGAGGCATTATACACAATGGATGCCAGTTTAAAGATATATCTCATTATAGTTCCTCCCTTCTGTAAAGAAAAGGGATGGAATGGATGGAGGAAAGAAGGAATGAAGGAAGCGGTGGGAGGAAGAAAGGAAGGAAGGAAGGAAGGAAGGAAGGAAAGGAGGGGAGGAAGCAAGGAAGGAAGGAAGGTGACCTACTTCTGGGATCTGAGACTACCTCCTCCTTCTCTCCCTATACTGTCAGCCGACAGGGAGACTTTCACGGGGCCCCCTACTGACCCCGGGCCCACGGGCAATGTCAGAATGGTCAGTCTGCCCCTGTATATATCCATGTACAACACTCATAATCAGTAATAGACTCACACAGCCCGGTCAATGCTTCACTCATTTGTTCTATTTTTGATTAATTTATGAGCACCTGTTAAATCAATGCAACATTCAAAAGGCCCACCTTATGTTTCATTTCATTTTTTTCATCTATTCTTAGTGGTATTTACTTGTACAAAGTTACCACTTTGTACAAGTAAATACAAACTTACTTACTACAAACTTACTACAAAACTCCTCCCCTTCATTTAATTTGTTGCCTAAATGTAAGCACCACTCAGGTTCCATTATAACTCCCAACACTTCAAATTTAGGCCTTGTAGTAACATTTGCAAGGATAATACTCAGATTACCAATAAACATTAATGTCACATTTTTATGAGCAGCATACAAAGGAATGTTCATGGTTTCAGGGTGGAGCATGCTGCAAACCCAAAAGCTCTCGAATCCTAAGAGCTTGGCATTCCTGTACTTAAATTTCAGCACTGATATATTTTCAATCAATTATATTTTCTGCTCCTTTTTTATTAGTTCAGTGTCATTCACAGTCTCACTGTTATGGCCACAAATTGGCAGCCATTCTTCTGGGACATAATAGCAGTGGCTAGCCCAGTAAGTCCCTGAAAAAGTTATCACTGAGAGACAACCAATCAAAAGAAAGTTCTTCCAAGCCATCTCTGGATGAAGCAGCATCCTAAAGGTTGGAGGGCTTTGATAGGTTTGTCTCCTTTCCTTGTTCTGTCTGTTGCTCCTGGTTCTTTGGTGGTTCTGGGATCTTCTTTACTGATGAACCACGTATCCAGACGTTGGAATAAGCAGTCAGAACAGCGGTTCTTGTCACAGCCGTCACTATGGTGGGTTCCCCATACAATGGATCTATGGTCTTGTGTCTGTGAAGTTCTTTAACCACCACCCGATCTTCTGGCTTGTATGGATGGGTTAGATCATCTGTGGGAAGAGGAAACGAGAGAGACATCACCGTATACATCATTCAACACCCTAATTAATTCTTGGACATATCTCTCCTTGATTAATTCTAAATCACCTGGCATAACTACCAAAGGGCCTCTTGTCCAGGGAGTGGGGAATGGCCTGCCCATAAGAAATTGAAAAGGGAAAAGTTTAGTGACATTATTAGGTGTCATCTTCATCTCAGCCAGAACAGCTGGCAGGTACACCTGCCATCCCTTAAATGTCCCACCTGTTGGATTCATTCATTTTTCCTTAAGGGTCCTATTTGCCTGTTCTACCTGAGCAAATCTCTGTGGGTGGTAGGGTATGTGAAACTTCCAGTCAATGCTCATCAGTTTGGCTACCTGTTGTGTGACCTTTCAGGTAAATGCTAGTCCTTTGAGTCTATACTCACTGGACATCTCCATCGAGGGATGACTTCCTTGCAAAGAATCTGTTCTTTATTTCATCTCTCAATACCTGCCAACCCCAATGTCCTATGCCATGGAACTGTGCTATGATAAGAGGAGCACTGTGACGTGGGAGTCCTATTATACCTTCCTTTGACATTAGACCATTTGCCTCTAATGTCAACCCTTTTTGCTGCCAGTGTTTTACATCCTTCTCAGTTGCTGTATATTGTAGTTCTTTAAGGAGAGAATGTTCTGGTAGCATAGGTGGTTCTAGATTGGCCACAGACATTTGTGAGTTTTGTAAGAGTTGTTGCTGTAGTGTGGCATTCTTAGCAGTGTAGTGCATTGGCTTTGGCTACAAAATCAGATAGATGTGTATGCCTTACATTTGATTACCGCTATGGACCTAGGTTTATGAATGGCGTATAAAAGTTTATTTATTAGGTCCGCATGTCATATTCCTTTTCCATCTGCAGTAGTGAATCCCCATCTCTGCCATATTTTCCAAAGTTATGAACAACCCCAAAAGCATAACTAGAATCTGTGTAAACATTTACATCCTGATTCTCAAAAAGTTCACACGCTCTGGTTAAGGCTATCAGCTCTGCTGCTTGTGATGACCTGTAAGGGAGGGGTAGTGCCTCATGAACAATATCGGGTAACTGAACCACTTTATCCCGAACAAACAATTTAGCATAGCTAATGGACCTGAGTTAGAACCTGCATACAGTTGCAAGAAAAAGTATGTGAACCCCTTGGGATTACGTGGAGTTTTGCATGAATGGGGCATAAAATGTGCTCTGAACGTCATCTAAGTCACAACAATAGAAGAACACAGTCTGCTGAACATAATACTACACAAACGTTAGATGTTGCCATGGTTTAATTGCACATAACATGTAAACATTCACAGTGCAGGGAGGAAAAAGTATGTGAACTTTTGGACTTAATAACTGGTTGACCCTCCTTTGGCAGCAATAACCTCAACCAAACGTTTCCTGTAGTTGCAGACCAGACCTGGACAACGATCTGGAGTAATTTTGGACCACTCCTCTTCACAAAACTGTTTCAGTGTAGCAATATTCTTGGGATGTCTGGTGTGAATCGCTCTCTTAAGGTCATGCCACAGCATTTCAATCGGGTTGAGGTCAGGACTCTGACTGGACCACTCCAGAAGGTGTATTCTGTGCTGTTGCAGCCATTGTTTTGTTGAATTACTTATATGCTTTGGGTCATTGTCCTGTTGCATCACCCATCCTCTGCGGAGCTTCAGTTGGCGGAGAGATGGTCGTACGTTTTCCTGCAAAATGTCTTGATAAACTCTGGAATTCATTTTCCCATCAATGACAACAATCCGTCCAGGCCCTGAGGCAGCAAAGCAGCCCAAACCATGATGCTCCCTCCCCCATGTTTTAAAGTGGGGATGAGGTTTTGATGTTGGTGTGCTGTGCCTTTTCTTCTCCACACATAGTGTTGTGTGTTCTTCCCAAACAACTCAATCTTGGTTTCATCCGTCCACAGTATATTTTGCCAGTAGTGCTGTGGAACATCCAGGTGCTCTTTTGCAAACTTCAAACGTGCTGCAATATTCTTTTTGGACAGCAATGGCTTCCTCCGTGGTGTCCTCCCATGTACTCCATTCTTGTTTAATGTTTTCCTTATTGTAGATGTGTCAACAAAAATGTTAGCATGTGCCAGAGATTTCTGTAGGTCTTTAGCTGACACTCTGGGATTCTTCTTTACCTCATGCAGCATTCTGCGCTGTGCTCTTGCAGTCATTTTTACAGGATGACCACGCCTAGGGAGAGTATCAACAGTGCTAAACTTTCTCCATTTGTAGACAGTCTTTCTTACCATGGACACATGAACATCAAGGCTTTTGGAGATACTTTTGTAACCCTTTCCAGCTTCATGCAAGTCAACAATTCTTGATCGTAGGTCTTCTGAGAGCTCTTTTCTGCGAGGCATGGTTCACATCAGACAGTGTTTCTTGAAACCAGTAAACCCAAAACAGGTGTGTGTTTTTTAAGGGCAGGACAGCTGTCAGCAACACATCCAATATCATCACACTGATTGGAGTCAAGGTTGGCTCACTCCTGGCTCCAATTAGCTCTGGGAGAAGTCATTAAACTAGGGCCTCACATACTTTTTCCTCCCTGCACTGTGAATGTTTACATGTTATGTGCAATTAAACCATGGCAACATCTAATGTTTGTGTAGTATTATGTTCAGCAGACTGTGTTCTTCTATTGTTGTGACTTAGATGACGTTCAGAGCACATTTTATGCCCAATTCATGCAAAACTTCACGTAATCCCAAGGGGTTCACATACTTTTTCTTGCAACTGTATTTCACTTCCAAATTAGCAGTTGATGTCACAATTATCTCATAACCACTTGCCCTTTGTGCTGTCATGTGCTGCGTAGTAAGATTCTTAAGGACATGCAGTACATGATGGGATGTGTGAAGGATGGTTTGATGTCCCAGAGTCCCACTCATTGAGTCCTCCACCGCCATGGCACAGACGGCCAGGGCTCTCAGACATGCTGGCATTCCCTGTACCAAACCAGTAGCCTACTTTTGAAAAATATTCTACTGGCCTTATGTGTCCTCCATGATCCTGAGCGACCACAGCCACCATGGTTTTAGAATTGTCATGAGCATACACATGAAAATCAACATTGTAATTTGCTAAACCCAGAGCTGGAGAGGAAACTAGTGTGAACTTCAAGGTTTGGTAGGCATTGGTGGATTCTTGGTCCCACTTAAAGAGGTTTGGAGCCTCAGTTCTAGTGTGCTTAAAATGCTTATGGTAGGCACCTTTGTCCAGTCAAACCCTGAGCCCATTTCATATCCCCAAAGTCCGTCAATTATTAATTTAATGTCCTGTTGTGAGCACTGTCTGCCCTGTGTGGCTCTCTTTAAATCATTCATGTAGGCAGTTACATTCTTTCTGAGATCTGGACTTCATATCCCATTTAGGGTCCCCTAAAAATCATGGGAAAGCTTCCTTATCTCCCAAACAAAGTCCCCTTATTATGTCCATAGGAAACATATCCTTAGACCCATCTCTAGGAAAGGGACTACTGCTTTTCATGCCCAGGGACCACTTGGCAATATTCTGTATGAAAGGGACCATACAAAAATCATCCCATGGCGATACCCTTATCAAATATTCCTTACAAGTTAACCTGGACAATTCATGATTTTCTTTTTTTTCTTTTTTTCTCTTAGAAATCTCACTTAACACTTTATGCGGAGGTTTAGGAATGTTGGGCAGAGGTCCCTTACCGTGGAGTATACCCATCTTGAAGCAAAACAGCAGTTAGGCAAAGCACTAAATATTACAGTGTCAGTTTTTATTCTCTTCACTGGAGAGGCTGTACTGCACTCACATAGAACACCGACAAAACCTCTCCACAGTTCAGGAGCTTAACACTTAAAAGCACAGACACTGCAATAACCCTATTCTGTTACTTTCAAGCACCTCTTGCTTTCACCAGGTCCCGGTCACAGGGTGTTAAACCCCGCAAGGTGGCAATGCAACTGGCACTTTTGCAGCAACACAAATTTTCTACATAACAGTTTTTTAACATGCAGTAATTAAGCACTTATACTTCTAAAATGGCAAAGATAAGGACTCCTGTGAATTCACAATATTATTATTCCTGCCTAGGCAATTTTTCCAGAGGTTCATGACCTCTGACAATTTCCTTTGAGGTTCCAAATCTCAAGTAATCCCCGTGAAACCCAGCAGTCTCAAATGGTTAATTTCGCTACTATATACCTGGGTTTCAAGGGGGTACAATCAAGGTAAAGTCTAAGACTTATTGCTCAGCTTACTTAATAGGCCATGCCTTTGTCCCAACTTCTGACACCAAATTGATAGGATCAATTTCTGTCTATGTAGCCAACCTGTCCTTGCTTATCTCACCACCAAATCCAGGGAAATAAAGCTCTCCACACAGAAGTGTAAAAGCAGTATTTCTAAAAGGTTAATACAAAGCAACAGATGATATACAGAAACTCGACACACATTTCTAATTCAGGATAACCACTGAAACATTACACTCTTATCAGTATAGATACGTGAAGAACAGAAACTGCAAATGGCTGAGGGGTACCATATAAGGTGCATCCGTTTACAGAGAAATGAGAGTACTGTTGAGCAATAAAACTTACTACTTACATGTAAACTGTTACATATCTGAGTTGGAGGCATTATACAAAATGGATGCCAGGTTAAAGATATATCTCCTTACACTGGCAAAGCCTTTTAAGGAGAAACATATTGAAGTCACTACCTGAGGCTGTTTATTCACATTGGACTATTCTGTGTATATCTCCAACTATTTAGGTATGACTGTTCTTGATTTTATGGTGTTTTATATATTGTTTCAATAATATTTAGTATTTTTTATATTTTAATGCTTGGGCACCTTACAAATCCTGCTCCTGCTCCTGCTTTTATGTGTAAAATACAGTGAATGTGTATTTTGCTGTTTTTCATGCTATTCCTAAAGGCTGATAACTTTTACATATGGGCATTGCATAGTACTGCTTTTGTTATATGCAACGCATATAATTCTCTGCTTTTGTTCTTTGTATGTAAACACTACTCAGGTCTGCTTCTCGTCTTCTGTATGCTGGGTATAATTTTTGTGTTCATTCTTTTTTTTATATGTATTGATGCTGTACCACTTCTTTTGCTCTGTATGTTGGATGTAAATCTTAGTATATGTTATTATACCTGTATGGATATTGCATGGTACTTCCATCCTAGAAGTGATTCTTGGCATCTGTTCTGTCTTTGTAGTCTTCCATGAATTATGTTCCGTTCTAGTAGGGCTAGAGACCTCTGTGATGTGTGACAAGAGGAGTGGGTTTAACTACCATGATATCACTTAAGTCTTAACATAACCATGACTTCTAAACCTTGCTACTAGATCTCAAACTGAACTCATTATTAGCTTGGACTGTGAAAACCCTCTAGTTCAACCCAACTGCTGTTGAAGAAACAATAGTGCTATCTAGTTTTGACAGGCAGAAAGTGATCACTCAGGCTTGTAGTAGGATAAGCCATAGTTTCATCTCGAAACAGCTAGGTTTACCTGTTTACCTTGCAGCATGTAGGCTAGTTTTATTCTCAAGCTGGTTCCTTTCTAAGTTGGGTGGACCTATAAAGGTTACCAAAGTTAAGGAATGCCATAGCTGGCCATGGCTACTGCTGGCATTATTGATTTTGAATGCTTATTGCAACTCTATAAAAAAAAATTCACCTTGTGGAAAAATAGAATTAATCATTTCCTATCCCACCATCCATGCCTCCAATTTCTCTTGCAGAGCTACGCTAATACATTTTTTGGGAGTGTCAAATGCCTAGTCCACCACCAGATGATGTGGTTCTGCTCATCAACTATTACATCTTTACACCTCTGCAGAGACACAGCGACCTTGGGAGTATGCTAGAGACACGGAAATAACCGAGTTTCCCCATGGGGCTTGTCACCCCCTACAACCAACCCCTCCTTTCCTTCCTGTATTGTCTTTCATGGTTCACAGTCTTAATTTAATTAGTACAATAAAAGGTACAGAATCTTTCTGCTGGCCATATTTAACTACACTTCAGTTTCATGATTTTCTTCACTATCATGTTTGATCAGATGGTTATGATGGGGTGGAATCAGGGTGGCTGTTTGTGGGGTTGTACAGTCCCATGGCCGTCTAGTGGAATCACAGGCATCTGGTGTTCCCAGAATTGTTTTGGATACCGAATGTCATTCAGCCAGCATAGAACTACAAGTGAGTGAAGACTAAAGGTAGAGATGGTGAAGCAGGCAAGTATTAAGTCTTTACTTTCACAAAGTGCCTTTTTCTATGCTTTTTTTTCTGGGGGGTCAAAGTTGTTTTTAACATTACAGGCTAGTATGGTTTATTCTGACTTTATTAATGCAAAAAAGGAACTATTTCCTAACAACATTAACTGTGCAGCAAACACCTGCTTCTGTGGGATGGTATAATTCTGACAATTTCATGTATGCAAGCTTGGAGCAAATAAAAAGCTTTTATTTTTATGTCTGTCTTGCAGTGCCCAAGTAACCAAGAAAACACAATTCATGCAGTGACACGCTGCCTTTTGATCTTCTATAGGCTGCTATAATTTATTGCAAAGTTATCCAATGCAGACAGGAGTTATAGGATAACTTCAGTTTTTGTACTTTTTCTGGGGTATGTGATGCCCAGGTAACAAAAAATAAAAACTGCAAGAAGAGACAGAACCTGTTAAGTGGTATAGGCTGGTTTCATTTACTGTGAAATTTTAAAAAGGTGGAGAGGAATTATGGAACTATTTTCCAAATAAAAAAAGAATGCTGAAAAGCTGCAGACTAAAGTGATACTTTTAAATGGCCACCTTAAAGCGGTAGTAAAGTCTGGGAAAAAAACCTTCCCCCTACAAGTTAAGGATAGTATGCCACCCATTCAGAGCACAGTGCACATGTGCCTGTGACGTCACCGACTGCTACAAATGTGAATATCTCCTACACAGTGTACATTTAGGAGATATTCTTTTACCTACAAGCAAGCTTTAATATAAGCTTACCTGTAAGTAAAAGTGACCAAGCAGTGTTTGCTACCACACTAAGTCCCCACACACAGCTAATGGGTAAGGTAAAATCTACATGCTTGGAAAGCCAGTTTGTAAATGGATAGAAAACCGGCTAAAAGGCCTTATTCAGAGAGTAGCGATTAATGATTCATACTCTGAATGATCTAAGGCAGTGTTTTTCAACCTTTTTTGTGCAAAGGCACACTTTTTTCATGAAAAAAATCACGAGGCACACCACCATTAGAAAATGTTAAAAAAATTTATTGAAAAACTTTTTGACTTGAGGGCCGCAATGGGTTCATATATTGGACCCGGGGGCCGGACCAAGAGTAGATGAATGATGTGTATGTGTCATCCATAGTAAATATAGTAATATTCCCCCATAGTAAGCATAGTAATTAATCCCCCATATAGTAATTCATCCCCCATAGTAATTCATCCCCCATATAGTAATTCATCCCCCATAGTAATTCATCCCCCATAGTAATTAATCCCCCATATAGTAATTCATCCCCCATAGTAATTCATCCCCCATAGTAATTAATCCCCCATATAGTAATTCATCCCCCATAGTAATTCATCCCCCATATAGTAATTCATCCCCCATAGTAATTCATCCCCCATAGTAATTAATCCCCCATATAGTAATTCATCCCCCATAGTAATTCTTCCCCCATAGTAATTAATCCCCCATATAGTAATTCATCCCCCATAGTAATTAATCCCCCATATAGTAATTCATCCCCCATAGTAATTCATCCCCCATATAGTAATTCATCCCCCATAGTAATTCATCCCCCATAGTAATTCATCCCCCATATAGTAATTAATCCCCCATAGTAATTCATCCCCCATATAGTAATTCATCCCCCATAGTAATTCATCCCCCATAGTAATTCACCCCCCATATAGTAATTCATCCCCCCTATAGTAATTCATCCCCCATATAGTAATTCATCCCCCATATAGTAATTCATCCCCCATAGTAATTCATCCCCACTATAGTAATTCATCCCCCATATAGTAATTCATCCTCCATAGTAATTCATCCCCCATAGTAATTCATCCCCCTATAGTAATTCATCCCCCATAGTAATTCATCCCCATAGTAATTCATCCCCCATATAGTAATTCATCCCCCATAGTAATTCATCCCCCATAGTAATTCATCCCCCATATTAATTCATCCCCCATATTAAGTACCCAAGCCCCCCCTGTGTCAATTCACTTACCTTTGCTCCGCGCGTTCCTCTCTCCGTTCCGGTGTAGCATGAAAATCTGTCTCCTATGAGGATCTGTCCCCCTCGAAGTATCTGCGCATGTGCCAGTTTCAGGCATTAGCAGCCGATCGGCGATCTCCGGCACATGCGCAGATACGTCGAGGGGGACAGATCATCCTGACAGTATCACGCTCCGCGGGCCGGATTAAAAGGTCCGCCGGGCCGTATACGGCCCGCGGGCCGTAGTTTGCCCATTGCTGTTCTAATGATTGGTCTATTTGTGAGCCGAGGCCACATGTTACGGATGAAATTGCAATTTTTCCCACGGCACACCAGACAATATCTCACGGCACACTAGTGTGCCGCGGCACAGTGGTTGAAAAACGCTGATCTAAGGTTATTAGTGGTGTACCCAAAGGTTCAGTATTGGGACCCTTACTTTTAATATATTTTTAAATTATAAAGAGTCTGGAATTAAAAGTACCATTTCAGTCTTTGCAAATGACACCAAGCTATAACATCCTTACAGGATGTCTCCAACTTACACGCCGATTTCAATGCACTGTTTAATTGGGCAACTATGTGGCAAATGGGGTGTAATGTTGATAAATGTAAGGTTATGCACTTGGGGGCTAAAAATATGGTATGCATGCATCATACATACTAGGGGGGGGTACAACTGGGGGAGTAAATGGTGAAGACGGCTGTGGGTGCTCTGGTAGATCATAGGCTTAATAATAGCATGCAATGCCAAGCTTCGGTTTCCAAAGCGAGCAAAATCCTTTCTTGTATAGAGAGATATGGACTCCAGAGAGAGAGAGATCATTTTGCCCCTGTACAAATCATTAGTAGCACCTCATCTGGAATATGCAGTTCAGTTTTGGACACCAATTCACAAAAAAAATATTGGGGAACTGGAGAAAGAGCAGAGAAAGGCAACCAAACTGATAAGTGGCATGGAGGACTCAGAGCTCAGAAGGAGTTCAGGAAAAGAGATTTAATCTCCAAATACAGAAAGGCTTCTTCATAGTAAGAGCTGTGAAAATGTGGAATATACTCCCTCAGAGCTGGTTCTGGCCAGTTCAGTAGATTGTTTTAAAAAAACCCTGTATTATCCCAAATGCACAAAATATAACTAGATACTAATATTTATAGCTAAAGTTGATCCAGGGAATATTTGATTGCCTGTTGATGGATCTAGCTGGTTTCTGGAGTTCACGGGGACCTCTGGAGCTTCAGGTACAGTTGCATACTTGAGATACAATACATTATTGCTTTTGAGGCTAAAAATGTTTTAGCCTTATAAGGAAGGGTGTGTTTTTAACCGTATATCCATAAACTGGGATGAGTTACATTTGTGTCTGTCTGTGGGTACGCTGGGGAGAATTTCATTCACTTCCTGGTTCTGTGATGACCAAACAAGACATGTAGGGTGTCTGCGTGACTGGGATATAAAAGCATGGTCAAAAATAAAAACATTGCCAGAAGTTCTAACTCTTCCTCATACTGATGTATTTGTCTTTTTGTATGTGTCTTGATTGGAGAGATGATTCATTCCCATGGCTTCCTATCCTGACAGGAAGCAAAGGGAAGAGCAGCACCATTCATTCCACTGGGGCAGTCAAGGTGCAGGGATATGATTTTGATGTCCTTCCTGACTCACAGTGTGGGTTGAACAACCACCATCTAATATAAAACCTACAGTCAGGTGCAGATTCCTACTTTCTTTTTTCCAGGCTAATTGCTATGTTTCTCCCATCTCCTACCTCTGTCAGATGACTAGCCTTAGTACCACACTGACAGGATCAGCTGTCATACACTTACAAGTTACACAATGGCTAGAGGTAGAGACCAAAGAGAATGTGTGCATATTTTGTATTAGTACATCTAGAACTAACAGAGCAGGGCAAGCCATTCTCCTATTCTACAAGCAGTTTGGCTGTAGATGTACAGACCCAGTAAGCAACATGATGTGTGGTTGACTATGTACCACCACTGGAAGTCCTAACATCTTAGGCCATTGCCTAGTATTGTCAAGAATTTATGGCCTACAGCAGTTGCTGCTCTTTGGTCCAGCTCCACCAAAATAAGTTGTATGATATCTCTGGCCCAATAGCAATACAATTTCTGAGCCATTGTCCAATCATAAACTCCAATTACATAAAAGTACTGGGTAAGGAGGAAAGTGTACTGTCTAGGCATGATGGCAACTGAGAGTATATTGTATTCAAAGTGCTGCATGATGTAGACTTTTACATGTATAAAGCATGTATTGACTTTGTATATGCTTCAAATGTTCACAGAAGAGATACGAGCGGCTGATCATTATAGTGTTCTGATCACACGTCCTCTTTTTCCAGTTTGTAGATGCTAGACCAAAGAACTAACTATGTGTACTTTGAGTGCTGCCATCTCTGCATAGATTGTTGAGGATGGGGCCTGGCTATCCTTCAACTTCCACACGCAGTGGCCACATGCATGGCTTGTGCTATGCCATGGTGCAGTATTTTTAGTGGTTAGGGAAGTGAGGTTTAAGTCAAAGAACAAGGCTGGAGTACTATCAACTTATACAGCAAAAGTAAAATTCACTTAAAACACAATAACGACGTAGCAATTATTAGAAATATTGATCATATTGAAAGGGATAGTCAATCAAAACTGATATTTTAGCTTTTGGTAGGTGGTGGAGAATTGACCTAGCGGAAATCTTACATCCTTTGGAGACTCTATTGGTGAGATGCTTGTGCTTGGGTTCCTGGATCTGTAGATCTACTATGACCTTCTTCGGAAGTCTCACAATCTTAAAACATATTTACTTATTTTATATTATGTAGAAAGCAACAAGAATTTCTGGAATACACAGAGGTGGATCGGAGCATCTAAAGCTCAAACCAAAAGCACCATTTACAAGAATTATAGCTCAGAGATCTTACTGTTGGAGCATCAGACATATAAGAATCCAATAGCTGATTCAACCCACCGGGTATTAACTTAGGGTGAATTGGTCCTATAAAGCTATGCACTACTTAACCTATCTCAACCCTGGCGTCCCCCCAGAGGCTGCTAAAAGTTTCTTGAGCTTTGAGAAACTTCTGCCTCTCAAATAAGTAATCTTTGATACCAATTATCTTTCTTTTCAATGACTACCAGTGTGGGCGGGTCTTTCTCCCAATGACCACCAGTGTCCTTCTTCTGTCACTGAGCACCAATATAAAGGAGCATTTTACTGATCAGCAATGTAAGAGGGCACCATAACCTGAACTGTCTATGTTTTTTTTATGGTTATTAACTTATTTTGTTACATTTCATTATTAATATTGAAAATAAAAGGTTTGTATAGAGTATCTATTGGATAAACCAGTACATCACATTCCTTAATTGTAGATAATTATTAGCCGGGGTTCCCTGAGACCTGAAAAGTATTTCAAGGATTCCTCTATAGCCATGTGAAGACCACACTATATATATATACATTACGGCTTTCAAGTGGTACACTGAGATGATGCTTGCAGCTACAGACATCATCCTGGTATTGTTTTTTTCAGTAGGTAATCCGATTTTTTTGTAAAAGCCATCCTAGCAGCTAATTAGCTGTAGGATTACTTTTACAGGTGGCAAGAGCGGTTGCTCCCCCCTCTGTGCCACCCACTTGGGCCTCTCCGGCCTCTCCTTCCCCTGGAGAACCTGGAACTGAAGCCAGCAGTTCCACTAGCTTGCCATAGAGCTTTTTGAGGACCGGAAGGGCCCTGATAAGCTCTATGGTATAGGAAACTGGAAATGACCTGTACTTTGCCACTTCTAGTTTCCCCGGATGTAAACAGTGCCATTTTTAAATTGGGAAAGCATTTGGTCACACCGATCTTGGTGTGATAAGATGCTTTTAAAGGCAGGGGAGGCCATAAAGAGTACCTGTCACTTCCTATTGCTGTCACAAGGGATGTTTATATTCCTTGTGACAACACTAAAGGTGATCAGAAAATTTAAAGAAATATTGTAAAAACAAAAAATAAAATAAATAATAATAAAAAAAAAAATGACAGCTCCTGCACAAAGGTGAATGCATCTGTTGGTCCCACATGCATGCATAAATGGTGATTGCAACACTTATGTGAGGTATTTTTGCAAATGTCAGAGCGAGAGCAATAATTCTAGCACCAGACTTCCTGTGTAACACTTCACTGGTAACCTGTAAAGGATTTTAAATCGCCGGCTATGGAGATTTTTAAATACCGTTGGCGCCATTCTGCAAGCGTGCGCAATTTTAAAGCATGATATGTTAGGTATCTGTTTACTCGGTGTAACACCATTTTTTATATTTTACCAAAAAAATTTGATATTATTGTGCTTTTGTGCATTAAAATTAATTAAAGTGTATTTTTCTCAAAAAATTTTACTTTAGAAATTTCAAAACCCACCATGTTATTCACTAGGGCCCTTGCTAAAAAATATATGTTTGGGGGTTCTTAGTAATTTTCTAGCAAAAAAAAAGATTTTTAAATGTAAATAAAAAGTGTCAGAAAAGGCCAGGTCTTAAAGTAGATATTTTTAAAAAGTTGAAACCGGACGCTCTAAATTCGGCTCAGGGCCAGGTGAGATGTTGTAAAGTATAATACATGAAAACAAAAGTAGCTAATGTGCTAAAGGTGAACAGGGCCAAACAGTTATGAGCTCCTTTTCTGCTGGCAAAGAAAGACACAAAAATTAAAGGCACAAAGACCTACATGGAATATTTTTTGCACTGTATAATAAATGCATCTTTGTATCACGAGCAGGAAACACAACACTAATGACAGAGCTGCAGGAAAATAACCGATACAGTAGAAGATACACAGTGGGTACAGAAACAGTAAGTCCTTTGTATGCAACGTGAGAAGAGAAAACTGGGCCATCTTTCTCATGGCTGGAATGTCCTATTTCACTTGTCAGATCAGTAGGAATTTACATTTTCACTCACTTGAAAAACATCTTTACTCTATTTACTAAAAAGGATTTTTTTTTCTAAATTGTAAGACTGACAGTAGTTTGAACTGCACCGGTTTGTGACATTGTGCAAAAATATTGTTGTGGCTGATCTTTGAAAACTGGTACAAAAATTAAACTGTGTCAGTTTTCATAATAGCCAATCAGATTTAATACTTTATATTTGTAGTGAAGATTTCTGGATAAAAGGTCAGGCCTGATAGGATGGTAGTGGGAAAATTAAGCATTTACTCTTTTCTTTTTCTGGAAGAGCTTTGTGGCCAGATTGATTTGCCTGACAGTGTCGCTTTAAGAAAAACTGACAAGTACAGGTATTTTTGGAGGAGACGATGCTTTAAATGCCTGAATCCCCTACTTATGCCTGTAAAACATACTGTAAGTATTATGTGTTTTGTAACTCCTTAACAACTGTTCATTTATTAAAAATAGTATTAGCAATCAGACTATGACAACAAAATTCAAGTAACAGAGGCCAATGTAGGCAGAGAACCAGGGGCAGACTGACAACTCATGGGGCCCCCCGGGCAATAGGGGATCATGGGCCCCTGTGTCCTTGCCCAAACTCAAAAAAGCCTATGAAAAAGGTACCAAGGGCATATCATGGGGCCCCCTACTGACCCCGAGCCCTCGGGCAGTGCCTGAGTTTCCAAATGGTCAGTCCGCCCCTGCAGAGGACATGTTGTGTATCTTTACAGAAGAAACACAGTCATCTAACCACCTGACCTCCAGCTTTATCTATAGTCTTGCACAGTTGCACAGGTTCCACTCTTGTGCTAAAATGGCTTGCTCTCATTTTACTGCACAATTCTCAGTGTGCATTACAAGCTGCAGAAAATCAGATAGAGCTTCCTTGTGTCATGGCCGTAGGATGTCCAGCATCATCTAGCTATTTCCTCCCAAGCCTTAAACAGTTGCTGCCCGGCCTATAGCCAGACGGTTGCCGGGCGAACAGCTCGTCCCTTCGGGTGGAAGCCATATGGATGGCTTCCTTTCATGCCATCCATTGTATACAAGTGTGTCTAGCTGTGAATGGTCACAGTGATCACATGCACAAGCTGGGCCAAACACAGCCCAGCTGTGTCATGTGATTAGCCGCGGCCAAATCACAGCTAAGCACAAAAAACCCCCCTGAATGAATCGATTTCATTCAGGTAAATGCTTGCTTATAGCAAAGTAATTCTTTGCTATAAGCAAATTGTGTAAAAAAAATAAAATAATACTGATCACTTCCCCAAAGTAGTACAATATTACTATGGTAACATTATACTACTTTGGTCATAGTGAAATCTGAAAAAAAATCTTAAAAATAGAGAAAAAAATGTAATAAAAAATAAAAAAAAATAAAAATTATCAATTTTTTTTTTCCATACTGTCACCAGTCAGTGTTCGTGATCACCGCCACACCAGTTATATGATGATGCTGTACTGCACTGGTGACAGTATGTAAAAAAAAATAGTGAAAATAATTTTTTTAATTTCTTAATTTTCCAAAAAATTATGACAAAAAAATGACAACTTCAAAAACTCGCAATGCCTCTTATGAAATACGTCAGACTGTCTACTTTGCAAAAAGGGGTCATTTGGGGGATATCTGTACTGTTTTGACATTCTTGGACCTCATGAAATTAGATTGGCCGTCAGTACTTCAGGAATGATCAATTTTCAGATATATACCATAGTTTGTGAACTCTATAACTTTCCTTCAGACTAAATAATAAATACTGATTTGGGTTATTTTCACCAAAGACATGTAGTAGAATACATCTCGGCCTAAATTTATGAAGAACAATTATTTATTTGTAAACTTTTATAACAGAAACAACGAAAAACGTGTTTTTTTCAAAGTTTTTGGTCTTTTTTTGTTAATTTAGCAAAAAATAAAAACCCCAGCGGTGTTTAAATACCACTAAAAGAAAGCTCTAGTTGTGTGAAGAAAATGATAAAATTTTAGTTTGGGTACAATGTTGTATGACCGCGCAATTGTCATTCAAAGTGTGAGAGCGCTGAAACCTGAAAATTGGGCTGGGCAGGAAGGGGGTAAAAGTGCCCGGTATTGAAGTGGTTAAACCTTCTACACACGGGCATATTCCGCAGGAACCGGCTGACTTTCAGCCTGTGTGTACAACTGTCCATCCTACAGAAGTCCGTCTAACGACTGGCTTCTGTCAAACAGACATGCTGAAAAACCTGCATCCGACTGTTTGTACAACCCACTAGGTTGAACAAAAAAAAACCTTTCTATTGTAAACTGGCTTTACTGCCCCTTGTCCACCCCTTCCAGTTGCAGTTCTCTCAATAATGGTGGCTCAGCATCACATGTGTGCATTACCTAGAGAAATCTGCATGCAAAGGAGAGGAATGACAACTTTTCCAGGTTGACATCCACCCATCAAAGCATTTTGATATCTGCATAACTCCTCCCAAGAGCTAACCCACTGTTTGCATCAGGTTGAGGGCTCTTAAGAGGAGTACAGAAGTAGGGTGCTGTGATGTTCTCAGGAAGCTATGTACAGCGCCTTACTGGCTCCTCCCACAAACCATCATTACCGCATTGCATAGAGGCCCAGTGATGACATCCGTTGGTTTAAAATAAGGTATGTAATAAAAATGGAAACATTTTATTTAAAAATTTTATTAATATGTTTTTGGGGAGGAGAAAGAAGGCAAACTGTAAGAGAAAACTTCAATTTCCATTGTGTTTTTCAGCGTGTTTGCACTAGTGTGAATGTCAGAAATGCAGGTACAGTTTGATGGACCCTTGGCATCTGTATTTGCTAGCATATCTCTAACCATAGATGGTTGCATACGATGACTATTTAAGACTAGGTCTGTGGTAGGAAAGGGGGACGTGATACAATCTGAGATGCCTTTCCTTTATTAAAACAATATCAAGGTGTCTATTCAAGGTATTTTATCTGTTTTTGTTATCTACAGGTGCCCCATAGACAGGATCCTTGCCCAGCCCAGTCAACAAATGCTGCATCTGATATCTGTGGCCATCTTATAGAGCACAAAGGAGAGACAAAGGATATTATTCTAGAGCAACAACCAGACTTCAGATGATTAGAATTGGATCGGTCAAGACATTTTCTTTTGATCTGGTGCAGTGCTCATAGAAATAGAAATATTAATGAATCACAGAAAGATATACTAATAAAATGAGTGACAATGGTGAAAGTACGCAGAAACAATTGTTATAAGTGAAGCGCTCTAAAAGTGGAGCTAAGGTGAATCTTAATAACTGATAAAAAGTGTTGCTCTGAATAACAGCAAAAGGTGGACAAAATAACACTGTAATAGTGACAATAGTGAAAAATATAAATAAAATCATCGGACAAGGAGGCATGTCTGCATTGGTTGGGCAGCGAGATGCGAGCTGAGGAGTACTGAGCTATTCCCTTCAAGGTGGGGCTGTGCTTGTTTGGTGATGGTGGAAAGATCTGCTGGAGTCATCCCTTAAGTCTGTGTGAGGCCAGTGGTGTTTTATTCACATACTGTGAGCATCACGGTGGACGAGCCTGACCTGTGGAGGAGCTTTTTAATTATAATGCGCATTTCATATGCACTTCTGGTGAGTGCATTCAATAGAAGTAATTTATCAGGGATACATTTTGGTCTATTTATTGATATATTTACTTGGATGATTTTATTTGTATTGGACATTGCACTATTGTGACTATTACAGTGTTGTTTGACCACCTTTCGCAGTTATTCAGCGCAATACTTTTTATCAGTTATTATGGTTCACCTTAGCGCCACTTTTAGAGCGCTTCAATTATAACAATTTTTTCTGCGTACTTTCACCATTGTCACTCATTTTATTACTATAACATGCTTTACTTGTCAAACACTCTTCTCCAGTGCACTTTTTATTGCCTTACAGAATCAGTAAAGTAAGTATGAAACCTGTCATTGGGTCGCTGAATGGGGCTTGTACTGTATACACTGTACAGATAATGATTCTACAATGTACTGAACTGAAACCTGTTCATCAGATTACTGAATGGGGCTCGTACTGTATACAGTGTGGTAGTAATGATTCTTTAATGTCCTCATGGACCACCCTTCACCACTGATATCAGGAACTTGTCTATATATGCATTAGTTTTTTTTTACTAGAGTTCCAAATCTGATGCAGCTCTGCTCAGTAACCAATCACCATGCAGGTTTTTTTTGTCAAAGTCTAAAATGACATTAAACCCACATAATTGAAAACACTTGTAGCGCTACCCTCTAGTGAGGCACTGTGTTTTTAGGTCCCCCTAAGCTCCACACAGCCAGGCAACATGCATTTTCCACACTTGTATCCACAGTCAGTGAACAGTCCATGAGCCTGGTTTATGTTATTTTAATAAAGGAAATAACTTGGATAGGGATTATGGGATGCCCAACTTGACTGAATCAATGCATGGGGACAACTGCCTTCCTATTTACAGAAACAGATCCTGGACTGTTGTTTTTTTTTTAAAGCATCCATTGTTCACGAATCAGTAGCAACTGCCCCTTACAGGCGAGAGACTCTCAGCCCCTTTGAGAGTTAGCTTAGAGTGTTGCAAACTACATGCAGAGATGTCTCCTCTTCCCTGTAGAACTGCTCCCAGCTCCACAGCCTGCAGGCACAACCTGCCCTCCTGGCTGATCTGAAGATCTCCCAGGACAAGGATAAAGGATTAAGCAAAGAACTGTCCTTTGAAATCTTGCTATACGTGGCAGCTTCTCCCCATGATGCTGAATGGATCCTCCTGAGCCAGCCCAAGCCCAGCCTGGAGGCCAGCCCCCCTAGATCTAGGGAACCCTTCCCAGGCCACTGACAGCCACCTGTCAGGGCAGGAGCTGAGGAACGGACAGGCAGGCCTAACAATGTAACGCACTGGCTGACGACAACCACCACCCACAGACCGAAGTCCCTCAGGGCGCGGAGTCTAAGTCCCAGGCTGCCCTTCACCAGGGCCCCTGATGGTGGGGATGGACTTGACGCAGCCAGGAACCAGGTCGCGGCCCCCGAGACACCTCAGCTGCGGTAATGGCCGCCGCCAATGGCGTGTAGCTGGTGGAAGAGACAAAAGAGTAGTCAGACAAGCCGGGGTCAACAACAACAGGACAGAACAGTACAGGACAGCAGACGAGAATCACAGGTCACGAGCCGGGTTCAGCAACAGAGGGTCAGATCAAAGGAGAATACAAAGAATAGTCAAGACAAGCCGAATCAGATACCAGGAGAGTCACGAGAGTCAGAACAGAGTAACAGCAACACAAAGACACAAGACACAAGTGCAAAGAGCATGTGCGGGCCACAGGCTTATATGTCATCAGCCACACCCCTCTGGAGGATGGACCACAGAAACCTGAAGGCATAAAAGGGCTCCCATCATGCACAGCAGAATCCAAGATGGACACCAGCACATGAAGTAACATAACCACAGGGAAAAGGTAGGACCTTGACACCACCTCAGCACTCCATCTTCCACAGACTCTCACACTAGCCTGACTCTCCCATATTTATGGGTTGGCCTCACCACTCTACCATGGCCTCCAAATCTGGGATTGGTTAGATTCCCATAAACATGCAGATTAGGTCCCCACCCCTTTCACCCCCTGGTGGAGGCAATAGAATCCTAACCTGTTAAGCCATCCAGCCTGACCTGCAGTAAACCAACCTAATTACAGACTCACACAGTTACCGTAAGTCATACGCAATATATACCTACACTACCCTACTAGCACACTATAGGGTGCTACACTATCAATACATGCTATATTACAGCTGTTCATATTCACTCAGTCACTATGGTATTCATTTTCTGTATTCTGTACAGAAACAATTGAGTACTGTCCGTGATACTATTTTTATTTGCACTAACATACAATTTTGAGGACAAGCTTTCGGGGAGTGTCCCCTTCTTCAAGGTCCAAGCAGTGCTTGTCCTCAAAATTGTATGTTAGTGCAAATAAAAAAAGTATCACGGACAGTACTCAATTGTTTCTGTCGCAAATGCACTAATACGGCTACAATCACCTCAAGCAAAATGGAAGATACTGTATTCTGTAAAAACCTGCTGTTCTCTATCTCCCTCTCCTGTCCATGTCCTCAGTGCAGCTGTAGTGTTGGCAGCTAGTGCACATGCACAGTTTTCAGTGTATTTTCTATCCTGAGCATTTCCTCTCTATCACATATAAGCATCCCCTGTTACTATAGAGTCACACATGTATACACAGTGGTAAATAACAGCCCACTCCCTCCCTCCTCCTCCATGCCCACTAACCAGCTAAACACAATGGGATGGGATATAACATCTTGATTGATGGAGGCTTCTCCTCCCTATAATTCTAAGACATAGGCTGGAGGGGCGTGACACAGCCTGTGATTGGCAGACATCCACCCACACCATGTTATTGCCAAAAATAATAAAGATTTGGTTTCAAATATATATTTGTATGGCAATTTATAACAGTTTATTGATAATAATTATTTATTCTTACTCTGTATCCCAAAGGCTGTTTTTTTTTTATTTTGAACATGTGACCAGCAGCAGAGGACTAGAGCTCCTCCTGCCACTGTTTTCCTGCACACAGGCTGTGAAAGAGCTGGGTCATCTGACAGCTGTAGACTCACCAGCCACTATATTAGGTACACCTGTTCAATTGCTTGGCAACACAAATTGATAATCAGCCAATCACATGGCAGCAACTTAATGCATATAGGCAGGTAAACATGGTGAAGACAACTTGCCAAAGTTCAAACTGAGCATCAGAATGGGGAAGAAAGGGGATTTCGGTGACTTTGAACGTGGCACGGTTGTTGGAGCCAGATCGGCTGGTTTGATTATTTAAAAAAATCTACTGAGATTTTCACACACAACCATCTCTAGCGTTTACAGAGAATGATCCGAAAAAGAGAAAATATTCAGTGAGTGGCAGTTGTGTGGACAAAAATGCCTTGTTGATATCAGAGGTCAGAGGAGAATGGGCAGACTGGTTGCTGCAACATTCAGATGGTAGGGTCAGAATTTGGCGTAGACAATATGAAAGCATGGATCCATCCTGCCTTGTATCAATGGTTCAGGCTGGTGGTGGTGTAATGATGTGGGGGATGTTTTCTTAGCACTAGCAAGGTGTACCTAATAAAGTGGCCGGTGAGTATCAATTAGGAAACAGGTACATAATATATTTTTTTAAAAACAATTACAATGCCATCATCCACGTACACAAAGAGAATGGATAGTGCAAATTAACCACTTCAAGTCCGGACACTTTCACCCCCTTCCAGTCCAGGCCAATTTTCAGCTTCAGTGCTATCACACTTTGAATGACAATTGCGCGATCATGCAACACTGTACCCATATGAATATTTTAGCATTTTTTTGAGACAGATAAAACTTTATTTTGGTGGTATTTATTCACCACTGGGATTTTTATTTTTTTTTGCTATATAAATGAAAAAGTCCAACATTTTTTAAAAAAAGTGTTTTTCCTATAAAATTTTGCAAATAAATAATCTTTCTTCACAAATTCTGGCCATAATGTATTCATCTATCTTTTTAATAAAAAAATTACCAAAATTAGTTTATAACCAAAAATGATAATTTTTCAAATTTTGTTTTACATTTTTATTTTATTTTTTTCTATTATTATTTGTTTTTTTTTTAACATACTGTCACCCTAGCAGTATAGTGTCACCTTAGTGACACTGTACTACTTGCGGGGGGTGATGAAGATTTTTTTCTTTTTTTATACTGATGCTTTTACACCCATAAAGGCTCATTTCTCCTTCTCTCTGGCTGCATTGCAGCCATTGAGAAATACTGTGAGAGCTGTGATGGTCACAGCTTGTCATATGGTACAAGGCTGTTGTTAATAGCCTTGTACCATGTGACCTCTGTGATCATTCACAGATTTCACAAGTAATAAGCAATGATGTCAGGAAGTGACATCTTGCTTACTACTATTCATGTGATCACTGATTAGCCAATCAGTGATCACATGAATCAGGAGCTCACACAGAGGTCTCATACAGCGATCGGTGTCAGGTCGCGGTGCCGTGCGCTCCCAATGAGTGCACACAGGCAAATTAATGCGGGTGACATTTAGAAACATCAACCCGCTTTGACAGTGCTCCTGTCTGACTGTTTATGTACATGGGCCAGGCGGGAAGTGGTTAAACAGTGTGAGTTTAGTATCACTTTAACTGAACAAGTGGAAGTTAGAAGTTGATTGGCTGCCATGCACATGCACAATTTTGCACACAAGTAAATCAACCCCTATGTCTTCATAACAGAATCTCAGTGGTTGCCTAGAATGAAGGTTCCTGAGGATAATTGTAAATACCCACACATACAGAAAGTTTGGAGTTTTAGGTAAATACCCACATATAAAGAAAGTTTGGAGTTTTAGGTAAATACCCATATATGCAGAAAGTTTGTAATTGTACATAAATACCCGTATAGAAAGCATAATTAGTTCCAGCGCTATTTTTACCACTGAAATCCTGAGACATCACTTGCCTTAAACACGTGGAGATATTGTTTTATCAAGACAACAGGATGACATACGCAATCTCTAATTAGAAGTGCCAGAGGTGTGTGTTGTCTAATACACATTTTATTGCTGCCTGAGAAATAGAATGTAACTTATGTGAGGGTGTTACTGATTACTCATATGTACGACATCGGAGTTCACCTGTAAAGTAGTCACATGACACCCAGTAGTCATCTGAAATTTTACGAACAATTGTGGGTGAGTTGTGCATTACTTAAAGCTGAACTCCAGCCATACCTTTAGTCTTGCACCAGTCACAGCTGTATAATATTCTCTCCCGTACTGAAATTGCTTATTCTGATTTTACTGAACACTGTAAGATGCTCATAGTATGCATTCGCAGCTTCAACAAGTCAGATAGAGCCCACTACATTTCCTGGCAGGAGGACATCCAGCCGCATCTAGCACTTTTGTCCCGAGTCTGTCTCTGGCCCACCCCTTTTATTCACTGGATTTCAGTTCTTTCAATCATGAAGGCTCAGCAGCACATGTGATTGTTATCTAGGGAAGTCTGCATGCTGCCAGAAAACTGTCATTTGTACGGGTCATATCTGTGTTTGGGGTATTCCCTGCCCTGCGTTTACACAGCCCTTGAATATGTGGTGGACTTGCACACATGGGTTCAGGTACCAGTCTGACCATGCCCAAGTTCATTACTAATGGTGAGCTTTAGAGGGTTCCTAAGGGTTCAGCTGTATACTTCTACGTCTTCTAAACTGGTGCTTTCTTAACGGAGGTGCATATCTTCTCTTGCTACAGTTTTCATAGCGTAAATAGGATAATTTCTTGCTTCTGTTTTGGCAGTGACAACAGTAAGGGGAAAAGGAAGTCTATCAATTGTATTTCACACTTTTCTTCAATGAAATTGCATAGTAAATCATATTTGGAATAGCATGGAGGAAACAAAATGACTTCTGATATCACATATCGTTCCAGGTTCGGATGGGTTAACATGGGACAAGAAGGCAACCCTAGATAGAATGTTACATGGTTGGCTGCACTCGTTGTGCTTCTTCCTTCCTTACCGGTGAGGTATCGGCTTTTGTAATCAGCTCGCGATGACAGACTACAGAGGACACCTTCAGAGAGGAAGCTGATTAACTCCAGCGGGTAACACCTGAGCCTTGACATAAGCCTCTTCAAATATGTCTCTTTTAAATATTTTAAAGCAATGCTGGCCAGTCCAGCTTCTTGAGTTGCGGATGATTACATCCCTGTTCACCCCAGCCCCTGTGCCATGGCCATCTACAAACTACAGACTACATGTCCCTGATAGTGTGTGGTTAGGATGGCATTAATTCAGCAAGTTTTAAGAGGTAAAGTGCATGTCTGGGCAAAATAAAAACATCTCTGCAGTACATGCATTTTTCTCCATGTTTCATCTCTTTAAAAAAGTTGCAGGTACAGAAATTTGCCTTTTTATCCTACCAGAATTTCAGTGAGCTCCTAACTTTTTGTATTGAGCTGACAATGCTGCCTCTGCTGCACTGAAATCCCAAGAAGTATTGTAAGGCAAGGCGCTCTGTAGTCCAGTAGTGGAAAACTCATATGAGGCTGACTTAGATTATTTTTAAAGGGTCAAAACGCTGAGCATGTACTGGATAATCTTACGGAATAGGAATTTTTTTATGCTGCCCAGACATACACTTTAATTCAACCACATTTGCTATTTTATCTAATAATAGTTTTCCTCAACAATATACAGTACTGTGCTGCTGCATTTGTAGTATTTTGCTGAATTTATTTTTGTATTTTTGGGAATTCTGTAGCCAACGGTTGTTTCTAGGTAGACTAACTGTACCTCAAGCTTTTCCATTTTGGACTTCAGGCTGGATGGTATTCTGAGTAATTTCTTCCCTGTTGATTGTCCAAACCACTCACTGGGCTCCCTGGGATCAAGTCATCATCTGAAGTGTGGGTTGGTCAATATTTCAAGGACATCTTGTACTATCCCAAGCAATACCCATATAGAAGAAGTGGAGTCTTGGGTCCTGCCGAGGGAGCCACTCCTTGGAGTTTAACTGGGGGGTTTGCCAGGTGGCTTTTCAGCCCAGCAATGTTGTTGGCCATATGTTTACCATGATCAATTGGGTCACTTACAGATTCTTGTTCCCCTGAGGAAGAAATACAGTCTTTTCGAAACACGTTGGGAGTTAAGAGAATTGTACTCAACTTGCTCTGATAAATATCAAGGCCAGATATATTGTTTTTGTTTTTATCTATGTTATTTTAACATGTTTCTAATAAATGACATTTTATAGATTTACAGCAAAATGCCTAAAATGTCCAATTTAAAATAGTAAAGTATATTTAAAGGTTCAGGGATGTTGGCATTCATAATTGAGGTTTGGACATTTGGTTATTGTTTTTGTACCTCAACAGAAGTGATCATATGAGCATAAAGTGCATTATCTCTACCACATATTTTTGAAGCTTACTCCAGCAGAATGTGCTACAGAGGCATCATTCTGTGTTAAGGATGTTTCATACCCTGGCCAATAAGTGGGCCTGGGGAACTTGCTGTTATATGCTGGAAGAACTATTAAATATCTGATTCAATTCCTGTTCTGACTCTTCTCTTCTGAGATTTTGCCCTGTGACAATGCCAGGTTCGTCAAGTCAGTTTCTTCCATGTCTAGGCCTAGTACATAAAAGGATGCAGGGGTCTCCTCTCCTGGTAAGAACACTTGAATGTGTGGGTGTGGGAGAAAAGAGCCTACTGCCTAAAGAAAGCAAAGCTGCAACTGTTCCCCATATGGACTTTTGGAGTGGGAAGTTAAACACAGGAACCTTTAGATGGTGTCCTGTCTTGGGAGTGAATATTAAGATACCACTTGATACCAGAGCTCTGCAGGTACCCAGACAGGACAGTCTGTGATTCTGAAGGAAAACATGAGAGACTGACAAAATAAAGACATGGTCTAATGTTTGAAAACCAGTGTTCTTGGAGATGTCCCTAGGATTCATCAACCTAGTGACATATCATTCAGGTGTGTAATGTGTGCAGCACACACGGGCCCCAAGCGATGCGGGGCTCACTGCCCTCACACATTGCACAGCCAATGCATGGAAATGCTGTTCTGTTTCCTGTTCTGTGTCTCCACAGTCCCATGCCCCTTCTCCATGCAACAGCCTTTAGCATCTGGTTCATCCCCAGCATAGACAAACTCCAAAGTCAGTTGAAGATGTCTGATATTTTTCAGTATGATTTGCTTAAAGTAAGGAAAAGATGCTTTCTTACTCAAAATAAATTTGTGATTTGTAGTGCTGATATGTACCCCAGTGTTTCATGGGAATTCTAATTTTAGGGCTAGGTGCAGCTGAAGAAACAACCTTGCTTGATTATAGAAAGGAAGAAGGAAGGTGGTGGTTGTGTGATTTGAATACTACAGATAAAAATACAGGAAAATGTACCTAACCTAAAATAAGCAATCTATACAGAAACCAGAGTAAAATTATAATGCATGTGTAAATTATTATTATTATTATTATACAGTATTTATATAGCGCCAAAAAGTTTGCTCAGCGCTGTACATTGTAGTAGGGGACAGTACATGAGACAATACAGTAACAATACAATACACGAGGGGTTCGAGGGCCCTGCTCTTTGGAGCTTACAATCTAGGAGGGTAAATAATGGTAAATAATATTTACCATTAGTAAACATGTGCTTTGTACACATTTACTTATCCAGTGGTATTAGTAGCAATCACTATACAATATTATCCTATATAACAGTCTCCTCCTGACTTGTTCTACTGATGAGCCTCAAGAAATACCCAATGCTTCTGGATATGGGGCTTGTGTTACATTCACCGTCTACAGTTCAGGTACCTGAGGCACCTATTACAAGGCCTCAGCACAGTCACAGAAGGGTAAGATCATGCTTAGCCCTGTGCAAGTTTCAGCTTTCAGAAAGGCAGTACTTAAGCTGGCCATACACTGATCAAAACTTGGCCCGTTCAGTATTGTTTGATTGGATTCTGTCAAAGTGATATATTGGAAAGTTTTTCTCTATCACTCAGCTGGTGCAGCTGCCAGAATACAATGGGGATTCCTCCATTCACCTTGTTTGTGTGTATGGCCATCTTTACACAGGAATTTTGGAAGGCTTTAGAGGCAGTGTCAGGGAACAGAGGTATGGGAAACAGCAGGTCTTTTTTATGTCTGCCAAACGTGGGGTCATTTAGATAAGGTCACCCAGAGAGATTTACTGTAAGGATGGCGCTGAACCTAAAACTTCTCCGTGTATATCAAAGGATTTGAAGACATTTCAAGTCTTTCCACAATGCGGCCAAGTAAGTGTTTATGACTCTTATCGTAAGCTCCTGGATTCTGTAATTCCTCCAAACTCCTTCAAGTGTTCCACAGCTCATACCTATTCACAAGACAGCATGGTGGTTAAGTCATTAGCTTAGTAGCTCTGTGGTCCTGGACAGTGGCATAACTACAACCATAGCAACTCGTGAGGCTATGGGGGTTTGGGTTCAGGGGAGAGAAATCCCATTAGCAAGGCTGCTGAAACTATTTAAACTGTAAAGTCTCCAGTCTAGAAAAGCTAAAGTCAGTGGTACTCATCAGGATCAATATGAGTCACAGATATCTGGCTACTGCCGAGCTACTCTCAAATTAACCCTGTATGCCTTATGAAGTTAAAAAACCTAATAATGTCTCCTCATCAAAAACCCGATAAGATAGCTGAGGTTTGTAGTCCTGCAAAAAAAAAATTTAGTGATGGTTTTTATTAATGTTACTTCAACTTTTGTTACAATCCAAAAGATAAGGTGGCACTCAGGGGGTTTGAAAGGTGAACACTCATGGATATGATTTATTTTGGCATTTCAATGAGGCAAGTTCATCTTCCTCAGAAATTTCAAAATAAACAGTAATTTGACTTTCAGGCCCTGTGATTGCCTCCTTGTCTTTTGGATTATATGTATCTTATGCTTTTGCTGAGCACCCAGGCCCATTTCCTCTCAGATATTTGTGCAGTGGCAACCACTGGATTATACAAAACTCGTGGTATAGGTATATTGTACAGTATGTTAACTAACACACGTCACAGTTGACCAAAGTGAAATGTTTCTGAAGGGATCCATCAATTTTGTTCTTTGGATCATTAGCTACACCCTTTGTTCTGGATTCAAGTTTCTATCCTATACCTTCACAAAAATCAAGGTATGTCTGTGTTTCTGTAGCATTTCCTCAAGGTGTTCTGGTCTCCCCCACCCAGTAAAACACTGGTTGGTAGATTGGTATGTGTTTTAGCCTGTATGAGTGATAAAGACCTAAGAGTATAAGCTTTTCTAGGATTAATATGATTCACTCTATGATCTATATAGTTTAAAACACTGGACAATGTCGGAATTATGTGATTGTAGGAAATTAACAGCATTAGAGGTGATTATTATGGAGCCTAGCACTATAGGTATAAGTTACCTTAAGTATGCATCATTGATTATACCATGTGGTAATTAGCAACAATATTTAGGAAAATTATAATGAAAAAATCCTACTATGAATGAAAAGGCGTTTGCAATTGTGATTTAACCAATTAACAAATGAAGCCTGTTTACATATAAATAGCTTTCTTGCTAAATACAATAAATGTAGATCCTGTTCCCCTGTGTTTTATGAGGATTCATGTACATTTTACAATATTCCCATTGCACATAATATATTTAAATTCCAATCCACATATTTGTAAATTGTGACCTGAAAAAAAGAGAATAATGGCTTTAAAATAGTTACATTAAAACCTAAGTATATACAGTAATGTTAAAGTATATGACAACTGAAGTATATGACACTTTTAATCATGAATAATCATGTAATATCTTATATAGGAATTGTCAGATTTGGACTTTAATTTTTTCCTACAGTCTTTATAACCACTGACAGTTACATCAATAAATGTGCAGGGAACTTATTTCTAACCTCTATGTTAAGCCCATATTATTTCACTGATCACCCAACACAAAGACCATATTCTAAAATACTTTGATTTACCATCATTAACTGATTCTGAAAATGCTAAATGTTTCATTGATTGTTTTAACCTGCAATAAGGGAAACAAAAACTGACATCCTGCCTTGAGCTGCCATTTCAAGTTTCCAAGTGTTTTTTTTTCATAAAACAAAGAAGAGGAATGGGATATATATTTTAAACTGAAAGGTAATCATTGGTTAAAAGGGATGAAAATCTAGATGTCCCCTCATGTCGCCACAAGATGTTGAATACATTAAATATTGTATAACTTATTAAATATTTTATCATCATGTAATGTACAACAAAAAAATCAGCTGTGCTGTGTTTCTTAAGTACAAATTAAGAAAAAACAAACACATACCACCGACATTTACTGTGTTTCTAAACCAACATATGGAGATGGTATCGATTTTAGTAGATCATTAGTGATAAAAGAGTGAAACTTTGGAATATGAATTAAAATATATTTTAGAAGAAGATACTTTTTTTCAGAGATAAATAATATGTATTAGAAATGACACTATGAATCATGCACACTAAGTTAATATGTACAGTATGATAAATATGCGAGATAATTGGTGTATGACTACTGTGTAAAGAAACATAATTGTGTAAGAATTATGTATTTGTCGGCTTTTATACTTATTATCTGGAGAAGTTTTACACAAAAGAAAACTCTTACCATGTATTACGTAGGAAACATAACCACAAACTCCCTATTTTTAGTATACTTGAGTTTTGCCTGTGGCTATCTTATGAAAGAACACCACTGCACCTGTTCTTACAGTTTAATTGGTGATAGCTTTTTAAATTCTAGTGATCAACTGACATGTCTAACCTAAAACTGCAATTATAGTATATTTGTATTGTAGGTATCTTAATATTTCTTTTTTTCTTGGTGTATACTGTCTACAGAGGAAGTTTCCATAGATCACATATCTCCTCATCAGCTAAATGCCACTATATCCTTTTTATTCTGTGACCTAAGTCTCTCATTACCTTGTCATTCTGATCTTTGTTTGTCTGACTTATATAGATAAAAGTGTCTCAATCTCTTCACTCAGATTTTTTCAAGATAAATCTATGCTTACTACCCATATGAAAGATTCACTCAAAGTTGCTCATCATGTTTCTCTAAAGACACTTTTAGAATATATACAGTTGTCTATTTGAGAATTAACCTAAAAATTGAGTACCATTTTCAGCTTTTTAAAATGTATCAAATATTATAAAAAATGCAGCGCTCCAAGACATCTAATTTACTGCATCAATACCTCCAATTTGTCATACTATGTACTGCAGTTATGTTCTTTGGTCTTTATTTTGACTATTTGATATTTATCACTTGATGTGATTTGGTTCACTTATACATCATCCATTCACCTATTTATTCGTCACTCACTGACGACACTTGTGTTACACTATTTAGCGCATTTATTTGCGCCTTTTTCTTATGCACTTGTCACTTTCTCAATACTTAGTGCTGCATTTTTTATATTATTTGTTTATACGAGGATACAGGGGTTCATCCTTTCTGCCAGCAGCTGATTTTATTTGAGCGCTCGCTTTTCTTATGATTTTAGTTCTTAAATGTATCACTATCCCACTTGGGGATCCAATTAGCTCACATTCTCAGGAAGGACAACTTCCAAGTTATAAAAATAGCCATGCTTGGGGCTTCTGACTGTTTTAACAGGAATGGTCCGAGCTTACTGATATGGACAGTCACTAGATGGTCCTTGATAAGTCAATACATACAATAAAGCTGAACTCTAATCAGCACATAAAAATAAGGTCCCCCTTTCTCCCAACAGCAAGGGTTAATTGTATGTTTTGCCTAGGGATGGAGGAATAAGTAGGACTGGTCCCGTCAAGCCACTACTCTTTGCTAACCATCTGGTCATGTCCTCCCCAACATCCTCATGTACAATGCAATACCAACAGTGCCACGTGTTATGGCTTGTCCTATCACGCCACTCGTCTTTGATAACCATCTTGTTATGGCCTCTCCAACATCCTTGTACCTTTTGTCACCACATTCAGGGTGCTTGGACCACAGCTGCAAGGGAAGCCCTCTCGTCAACTCGGCCTCCAAGCAAGGCACGTGACAGTTTAGCTGCCTCTTAACACAATAGCCCATCTGCCCTCATTTGTCTGTCTGAATGAGGCCTAAGAGTTGTGAAACAGACTTCCACAGGAGTTAGTTGTGGCAAACCTTTTAGATTGTTTTACAGAGGCTGTATGGAGTTTATTTAATAAAATTGGAGAGTGCAAAATCGGGTGCAGCTCTGAAACCAATCAGTTTCCAGGTTTTATTGTCAAAGCCTAATTGAACACGCAGAAGTTAGAAGCTGATTGGCTACCATGCCCAGCTGCACCAGATTTTGTACTCTCCAGTTATAGTAAATAAACCCCTAAGTGTTTCTAAATTCACAAAATACAGCCGGCTATTGATATTTTAAGTAATGACACTGTAGATTGTTAATCCTATGACTATTTTATTGCCTTATTGAATCAGGAAGGAAATGATTTCCCTGTTGAATCAAACTGGACCATACCTTATAAGGATATTTTGCCTTCCTCTGCAACAACAGTGGGTTTAGAGTTCTGAGTATACAGGTTTTTATTGTTCTTGTCTTTTCCTTGAACACAAAATGCCTTTTTTCAACCTGGCAAACTATGTAACTATATTTGTGTTGTATTTGAGAGACACACATCAGGACATGGACCCACTATGCCATGTGGTCTTTTTCGAAACATAGGAGTGCCAGCACTGTGACATACTGTATACAGTATGACCTATTCCCCCATGTACTGCAGAAGAGACTAAGACTCACCTAAAGTAGCACATCTCTCATGTGTGCATTATACATAGCAAACAAGTTGTAAACTGATCAAAGTATTTATAACTAGCTAGGCATCTGCACAGTTGGAGTGGTAGTTCACTAAAAGCACAATGTAAAATACTAAAATTCCCAAGTATTCGGCCCTACTAGTCAGCAAAGAGGACCCACTAAACCTGTTTCTAATTTATAATAAAACTCACTTGCATGTATTCGCAAATACAGTGTAGATGCAAGTAACGCATTGTGTTAGGGTACTTCTGTGCTATCTAGTTCTGCTCTACGTTATGGGAACCCAACGCTGGAACAATAGGTACCTAAAGATCAGCATCAATAGCTATCAAAAGATGTCTAGACGCACAAATACATAACAGTAACGCAGCATATCCATTTTTGTTGTCTGGCTGAGCCAGTACAACAGTCTTACTTTTCCTGAATACCTGTTATATCCAGTCTGTCATCACATTGCAGGGTCATATGTCAAGCAAGAGTATTGTTCCATACAGAATAAACTTTCAGAAAAATCCTTTTTTGTATTATTTTCTTTTTTTTATTTCCTGGCTGCCTTTGTTTGTTAAAGCTGTAAATCACTGCTCACTTTTGTTTCAGGAGAATATACCAGAAGAAATAAAATAATCACTTGTATAGAACTGCAAGTAGGCAAGAGCAGGGGCGGACTAACCATTTGGGAACTCGGGCACTGCCCGAGGGCCTGGGGTCAGAAGGGGGCCCCATGAGATGCCCCTGGTACCTTTCTTAGGCTTTTTTTGGTGTGGTTTGAGTGTGGGCAAGGACACAGGGGCCCCATGATCCCCTATTGCCCGGGGGCCCCATGAGTTGTCAGTCCGCCCCTGGGCAAGAGGCTACAGTATATTAAATAAAATGTATGTAAAGCCAAAAGCAGTTTACTAATGCCTTTGTTTGTACTCAAAATTGGTGTGTGCTGTAAATTACCTCCAGCATTGTTCCTGCTTCTATTTGCTGGAGGCTGCCATTTTGCTAAAGTCCAGAGCCCCTGAGCAGCAGTAAATCTTTAGCCAGCAGATCGGCCTCTAGTGGCTCTGATTTTAGGCACAGTGCGAAAAAATAAAGAGCAACTGAGCAAGTGCAGAGCAGAGCGAGACAGTGTAGGTACTTACTTAATGTTTTACATTAACTATAACTGCAAAAGGGGCCAGCTTAAAGTGATCTAGCATGATTTAATTCTCTGACAAAAATTCCACTTTCATGCAGCTCCGTATTTATTAACACATCATAAAATAATTTTGTTTTCAAATGCAAGCAATGTATGTGCTCGAATTTGACTTAGTATCAGCCTCCAACAGTCCAAGTAAAGCAGAGCTCAGACTGCCAGAGGGAGAGGTAGCACATCAGCTGTGCTGCATTGCAAGAAGCATGCTAGTAGGATAAGAGAGCAGAGTAATAGAGAAATGAGCTCATCGATGTGCTGCTTCTTCTTTTACTGTCCAGTCGCAGGATAAGGAGGAGGCCTGTAATTGAATGTAAACCTGCAGCAGATAGGTCCTTGACAGGCAGGGTTGTGATGTGTAGCAGAGCTCTGTTGCAGAAGTGAATGGACAGAATCCTTTGCAACATTAAACAGCTCCCTTACATGTAATTCATCTTTGTATTTATCTTTCTCCTGGAGTTTAGTTTAAAGGATGTTTTTTGATTAATACATAACTAAGTTTATATGGTTATTTTATGTCTGCTGTACTTTTGCATTCTGAACTGCAGTGTGCTGGACCACCTCTCTATTATTCGTTATCATTGAACAATATACAAGTGCGTAACACGGTTGTCGGTAACCCGCGGCTCCAGAGCCGCATGCAGCTCTTTTTCACCTTGGCTGCGGCTCTGGAACACACTGCCCACCAGGTGACAGGCAATAGGGCAGCAAAGGGCAAACTACGGCCCGGCGGACCTTTTAATCCGGCCCGCGGAGCTAGGCTCCTCTCACAGTCCGCCCTGAAGACCGGTGTAGCATGAAAATCTGTCTCCTATGAGGATCTGTCCCCCTCGATGTATCTGCGCATGTGCCGGAGATCGCCGATTGGCTGCTAATGCCTGAAACTGGCACATGCGCAGATACGTCGAGGGGGACAGATCCTCATAAGAGACAGATTTTCATGCTACACCGGAACGGCGCGGGAACACGGCGAGAGGAACGCGCGGAGCAAAGGTAAGTGAATTGACACAGGGGGGACTTGGGGACTTAATATGGGGGATGAATTAATATGGGGGATGAATTACTATAGGGGGGATGAATTAATATGGGGGATGAATTACTATGGGGGATGAATTACTATATGGGGGATGAATAACTATATGGGGGATGAATTACTATATGGGGGATGAATTACTATGGGGGATCAATTACTATATGGGGGATGAATTACTATATGGGGGATGAATTACTATGGGGGATGAATTACTATATGGGGGATTAATTACTATGCTTACTATGGGGGAATATTACTATACTTACTATGGATGACACATACACATCATTCATCTACTCTTGGTCCGGCCCCCGGGTCCAATATATGAACCCATTGCGGCCCTCAAGTCAAAAAGTTTGCCCACCCCTGCAATAGGGTCTTCTGTGTGCCAGGCGCCCGCTCCCCTCCCTCCTCTCGGGCGGCCGCCCCAAAAGTCGGGACTCTGCAGCTAGCCCAGCAATGGGCAAACTACGGCCTGGCGGACCTCTTAATCCGGCCCACGGAGCGTGGCAAACATTGGCTGTCAGGATGTAGGCGGGGCAGCGTGACGAACTCCTCTCCTCTCACAGTCCGCCCTGAAGGCCGGAATGGCGCGGGAACGCGGCGAGAGGAACGCGTGGAGCAAAGGTAAGTGAATTGACACAATATGTGGAATGAATTACTATAGGGGGGATGAATTACTATATGGGGGATGAATTACTATGGGGGATGAATTACTATATGGGAGATGAATTACTATGGGGGATGAATTACTATGGGGGATGAATTACTATGGGGGATGAATTACTATATGGGGGATGAATTACTATGGGGGATGAATTACTATATGGGGGATGTATTTTCAGTTTTAAAAATGTGGCTCTCAAAATAAATTTCAATCGTGGTTTTGGCGAGATTTGGCTCAGTTGAAAAAAAAGGTTGCCCACCACTGACCTAAGGCTATGATTGTGATTATGACGATACACTGTGGCCCTGATTAACCCTTTGCTTACTGGGCCCTTAAACCCCCTTCATGACCAGAGCGCTTTTTTGCAATATATGCAGTGTCGGATTTGTTTTAAATGTTGCAATGGTTTTGTGGCTCCCAGTCTTTTTTTCCCTCTCGGAAACGGGTCCAAGTGGCTCTTTATGTCTTAAAGGTTGCAGACCCCTGGCGTAACAGAACAAAAACTGCATTAAGAACATTTACTGCTTTGTGGTTTTAGCATTTGGCTTGCCCTTTAAAATCTGGAGTGAGTGTTAGGGCAGTGAGTCAGGTGCAGGCCGCACACTACAGGATCTTGTTTTGATAGGCGTTTGGCTGACAACGCTCATTTTTCTGCTGCTTGCTGTTAACTCCCTAGTTGGGTGTGAAGCATACCACTTACAAGTCAATGTCCTGTATCGTCACTGTTATTAAACATCTTTATTTATCATGGCAGAAAATCTGCAGGGCACAATATAAGGTTTCATAAGATTTCCCAGTTATTAAAAAAAAGTGTATTAACTTTATTTCCTAGGGAAGAGGAGTGGACAGGGGCTGACAGGGCATGCTGGAAATTGTAGTGTGCACAGGTTCTGTCCTATGTGATGTACATGCTTGCAGCAACCTAAATAAAGAACTTATTACACAACACTGGAAAGTAAACCTCAGCTCCTACTGTCAAATACAGTAGGGCTTTTGTTCCAAATCATTTCAAGATCTGGCTGTTTTAGCTAATTAAAGTTGCTGTAGACATTTAGCCAAATAAAAGCTAAAAAACTGCACGTAGTAAGTACAAGGTATTTTTTGGTCAAGTCTAGAAAGCAGACAGCAGGGGTCTTCATCAATTATTAGAGTAAACCTGTTGGGGGGAGAATGTAGGAACTACCCCTGCAAACCTTATTCTAGAACTTCTAGTTGCTTGGCTGTTATGATGACCCTCTAGAGTTCATATTTTCTGAGTCACTGACACTGACCCAAAATTAGCTTGCAGACCAGGAATGTAAGAAAACAGTTGGAAGTCCTTCCCTACAGACAGTCCTACTCAAAGTAATGGAAAAAAGGATCATAATGAGAACCAGGCAATTTGCATTGTCAAAAGGAGTGGGTAACAAATTAAGTATCCATGTGTCCCTCATGACTGGTTTCCTAAAATATATCTAAAGCCCAAACTTTTTCTTCAGTTTTGGATAAAGGGGAATATATAACCCTGATGTAGGTTTTTACCTTCTAGCGCACGTGTGAAACACAAGGTCTGTGGGCTAAATCTGGCTCCCCAGACCATTTCATGTGGCCCTCGCACTTCTCCTGCAGCTATGGCTTAAAACTCCTTCACCAGCTCCTGCGCTTTTCCATACAGCCGCAGAGAGGCTTGTCTCTGACTGTCCCCCCCATCTCACCAGTTGGCAGAGAGGAGGAGAAGGACAGAACTCCCCCTACAGATCCTGTGCCTCTCTGTGCAGTTGCAGTACACCCTCACCTCTGCCTCCCCTGGTCCCAGCATTCAGCAGACTCCAACAGCTGACTCCAGCCCTCCTCTGGTTTTCCTCCAGACCCTGCACTTTATGCTTTCCATCTCCACCGCCAGCTTCTTCCTGGCAGCAGCTCAAATTAAGTGGGGTGCACTGTGATGTAAAGGAGGGCGGGGGACTCTTGACGTCTGATGTGGGGGGGTTGTCTAGACATCTGCTTATAATTATTATGAGAATATTGCAATTGTATGCCAGTTAAAAAGGAGGGTCGCAGACTTTAACCACTTGGCAACCGCGCTATAGCTGAATGAAGGCTACAGCGCAGTTGTCCAGTTCTGGGAGGGTGTTATATGATGTCCGCCCAGAACACACCATCCCGCGCTGCCCAAGTGGCGTGCACCCAGCGATCTCTGTGATTGCTGTGTCCATAGGATCATAACAGCCTTTTACCACATGATCAGCTGTGTCCAATGACACAGCAGATCACCGGGTAAATGCAGTTGCTGGTTATCAGCTGCACTTTCCTCAAGCTGTCACAACATGAGGAAAGTACTGCCGATTACTGGCAATTGTCAGAAAACAGATCGGCACTGATCATCATGGCACTGATGATCAGTGCCCAGCAGTGCCACCCACCTGTGCCCAGCAGCACCACCCACAAGTGCCAAGCAGTGCCACCCACCTGTGCCCAGCAGTGCCACCTACCTGTGCCCATCAGTGCCTAGCAGTGCCAACCACCAGTGCCCAGCAGCGCCCCCCATCAGTTCTGCCCAGCAGTGCCAGCCAGCAGTGCCCAGCAGTGCAGCCAGTCAGTGCCCAGCAGTTCCATCAGTCAGTGCCACTCATCAGTGCCCATCAGTGCCGCCTATCAGTGCCCATCATTGCTGCATATCAGTGCCAGTCCATCGGGGCCGCCTATCAGTGCTGCCTATCAGTGCCCATCAGTGCTGCCTATCCGTGCCACCACATCAGTGCCACCTATTAGTGTCCATCAGTGCTGCCTATCAGTACCCATCAGTGCTACCTATCAGTGTAGCTTCATCAATGTACATCAGTGAAGGAGAAAAATTACCTGTTTGCAAAATATTATAATAGAAACAAAGACAATTATTTTTTTCACATTTTTTGCTATTTTTGTTTATAGCACAAAAAATAGAAACACCCAGTGGCGATTAAATACCACCAAAAGAAAACTCTATATGTGTGAAAAAAATAACAAAAATTTCATATGGGTACAGTGTTGCATGACCTCGCAATTGTCATTCAAAGTGCGACAGCGCTGAAAGCTGAAAATTGGCCTGGGCACGAAGGGGGTATAAGTGCCCGGTAGGCAAGTGGTTAATGGAGAACACCAGGGCAGAATCATGTTCTGTCTGAGCAGTCTCCAGTAAAGTTTCTTGTGGATGATACCAGTGGTGTGCAACCCTCCATTTCAGACTTTTATTGTCTGCTACAGGATTGTGAGTAGGCTCTGGGTCGGTCTTCACCTGCCCTTCATAGCTTAAGGTGTCCATTTATGAACCAGCGGTAATAGATCGCTGCTCAGTTCTCTGGCATTCTCGGAGAACACAGTTCTCCTGTGAATGCAGTTTATGAAGCAGTTCTCCAAACGAAGGGAGAACGATCTCCAAACGCTGGAGAACGGTCTACAAACTCTGGAAAACGGCTGATTTTACTATAATCTCGCGAGATTATAGTAACAGATCAGTTTACTAAGCAGAGGTAAATTATCTCTGCTTAGTTTGCGGTCCCTCTGATTCTCCAGCTCTAGGCTGGAGAATCTGGAGGGAGAACACAGATCTCCAGCGAAGGGCTGACATGATCTCCTGAGTGTCATAAACTGTGAATGACCAGAGAATAGCTGAGATCCGTTGAATCGCAGCTATTCTCTGTGTCATAAAAGGACACCTAAGTCTTAAAGAGGAACTCCAGTCTCCTGTGTAAAAATGTAAAGTCAGCAGCTACAAAAAGTGTAGCTGCTGACTTTTAATAAACAACCACTCACCTGCCCTACGATCCAATGATGTGTTCACACCAGCTGTTGTCACTTCTCATCTTCTGTCTGTAGCATGGCATCTTGACTGTGGGCAATCGGCTGTGACAGCTTGAGGCTTCACAGCTGGGTGTCCACTGCACGAGCCGCACTGCGCATTGTGAATGGTCCTGCAGGTGTCAAGGACCTGTGTCCCAGAAGACTGCGGGGAGAGGGGAGGAGAATTTCCACTTCTGATCACCTTGGATTCTGTGTATTATATAAATAATATGCAAAGGATGACTGCAAAATATAGGAATCTATTTATCAATGTTTTCATCCAAGATTTACACAACTTTCAACCATGTATCACCCATTTTTACATTAGCTTCAATTAGAAAAATGTGTTCATCTTGGGTGAAAGTAGTGTGGATTTTAAGTGGAAACAATACACAGATATAATCTCAGAACTGGAAATTTTTACTAAATTTTGATTGTGAGAGTTGGAAACGTTCAGCACATTGGAATGCCCTCTAGTTTAATAGACTTACTGCCATGGTGCTCAGCTTATGGGATGCAGTATATATGCAGGCTGTTCTTAAGATAAATCTTTTATTTTTAATTCTCTAATCAATATTATTATTTATTATTATTATAAATACTGTATAATAATAATAATAATAATAATAAATAATAATATTGATTAGAGAATTTTAGAAAAATTAACCAAAAAGCACTGCTCAAATATCCTTTGCACAAATACATTGAGAAAAAACAGTGTCCAGGCCCTGTTTGCATCTGGCTGTGTTCGCTACAGTACAGGGCAATGGAGCTGAACTGACATTGCTAGGAAGATTCAATGAACCCTAAGAACAGCTTGGCTGCTGTGTACTCAGGTGTTGTGCACCACAGATGAAGCCAACAAGACATACTCTATAAATATAAGTTCTAATGTAGCTTGTACACAGGATTCTTCACACTGTAAGGAATGTCCAAGTATCTCCTTTTGCCATGCATCAAATTGGTTTTGAAGAAGCTTTGGTGTTCCATTAATGTGTATGTATACATAAGTCATGGCAATGCCACTACATAACAAAGATAAGTGCTCAAAGACAGTTATGTATTTCCAAAAACACCTGCAATTGTTATTATTGTTCTGATACTATTATGACATAATGCACCATGCAGTATTATGAGGACTAAAAATTTACATCACTATTTGCCCCAGTGGAAGTTAAATGAATACTAATGAACAAGCAGTCAGTAGAAACCTCACTGGTAAGTTTTGAACATAAAAATGTGTGGTAGGGTGGCTCCAAAATTGCATAGTTATGCTAAGGGTTTCAGATTTGTTCAACTGACCTTGAAAAGACTGAACATGTGTGTAAGAGGAGCTCTGTACACATTGGAAACAGAAGGCTATTACATGCACATGCTCATAATTCTGAGCAAAGGCTTACTGCAAGACGGGTACTGGCATGCACGCGCAAACAAATTAGCATGCGAGCAAAAAAAAGTAATTGGCATATGTGTACACCCACATCAGGTATTGGCACTGACACCAAATGGCCTAATCAAGCTGGACTATGACATGAACAGATTACTGAGTGGTCTACAGCTGCTTCCTGCTTACCTGAGCCTTGACTTGCTATACCTGTATACCTGTGTTTGACCCTGCTTGCCCCTGACCTCTGTTCCTGTCTAGCGCTCCTTTACCTAGCTGCCTGGCTGTGTACCAATCACAGCTTGTATCTTGACTCTGCCTCTGCCGGATGTTCCTGTACCTTGCTGCTCAGCTGGTGATGACCTTCTGGCATCCGTACTGGCTACGTCATCACTATTAGGGGTGTTGGATAAGAGATGAAGGAGAAGCCCCCTCTCCCACTAGATATCCACCAGGTATGTGACAATATACAATATGTGGTGACCCAATGGCTCAGAGCAGGGATGAAGGAGCTACATGAGCCAGTGCCATGGTCCATACAGGAGGTAGCCTGTTGATCTTGGGTCCGTAGTGACGCCCTGAGCAATATATATACAGTATCTCATGGAAGTGAGTACACCCCTGACATTTTTGTAAATATTTTATTATATCTTTTCATGTGACAACACTGAAGAAATGACACTTTGCTACAATCTAAAGTAGTGAGTGTACAGCTTGTATAACAGTGTAAAGTTGCTGTCTCCTCAAGATAACTCAACACACAGCCATTAATGTCTAAACCGCTGGCAACAAAAATGAGTACACCCCTAAGTGAAAATGTCCAAATTGGGCCCAAAGTGTCAATATTTTGTGTGGCCACCATTATTTTCCAGCACTGCCTTAACCCTCTTGGGCATGGAGTTCACCAGAGCTTCACAGGTTGCCACTGGAGTTCTCTTTCACTCCTCCATGATGACATCATGGAGCTGGTGGATGTCAGAGATCTTGCGCTCCTCCACCTTCCATTTTGAGGATGCCCCACAGATGCTCAATAGGGTTTAGGTCTGGAGACATGTTTGGCCAGTCCATCACCTTTACCATCAGCTTCTTTAGCAAGGCTGTGGTCGTCTTGGAGGTGTGTTTGGTGTCGTTATCATGTTGCAATACTGCCCTGCTGCCTAGTCTCCGAAGGGAGGGGATTATGCTCTGCTTCAGTATGTCACAGTACATGTTGGCATTCATGATTCCCTCAATGAACTGTAGCTCCCCAGTGCCGGCAGCACTCATGCAGCCCCAGACCATGACACTCTCACCACCACTATAGGCAAGACACACTTGTCTTTGTGCTCCTCACCTGGTTGCCACAACACACGCTTGACACCATCTGAACCAAATATAGTAATACCTCGGTTTAAGAACACCTCGGTTAAAGTAATTTTCGGTTTACAAGTTCAGTAAATCCACTGAAAATAATGCCTCGGTTTACAAGTTTTGTATGAATTTTTTTCGCAATACGAAGTGTATGTCAGTGCTGATTTTTAAATGCAATTGCTGGCTTTTTTTTTTCTTCACTATAGCTCACAGAATTAGCTGTCATTGAAACTAAAAAGAAACATTGTTTGCCCCCCCCCTTTCCTGACCTGCCAGGCTGCATGCTCTGAAAATGTCTGGTATGGATTTTGGGGAGGACCCCCACGCCATTTTGTTTTAAATTTTGGCTTGGGAGTTCCCCTCAAAATCCATACCAGACACGAAGGGCTTGGTATGGGTGGGAAGGGGGACCCCACGCAGTTTTTTAAATAATTTTTTTAATTGCCGGCAATTCTTCTACATTCAGCTGTCAGTGGGGAACCCCGCAGACAGCTGAAATATTAACACATGGTTGTCACTACTAAAATGCCGTATGACTTGATAAAATAACTCATGCAGTATTTATTAGTGTTTACTTTTTTCTGATCTCCGGAACAGATTAATTGGTTTTCAATGCATTCCTATGGGAAACAGCGTTTCGGTTTAAGAATTTTTCGCTATAAGAAAAGTCCTGCAGAACGAATTAAATTCTTAAACCGAAGTAATACTGTAAGTTTATCTTGGTCTCATCAGACCACAAGACATGGTTCCAGTAATCCATGTCCTTAGTCTGCTTGTCTTCAGCAAACTGCGGGCTTTCTTGTGCATCATCTTTAGAAGAGGCTTTTTTCTGGGATGACAGCCATGCAGACCAATTTGATGCAGTGTGCGGTGTATGGTCTGAGCACTGACAGGCTTACCCCCATCCCTTCAACCTCTGCAGCAATGCTGCCAGCACTCATACCTCTATTTCCCAAAGACAACCTGTGGATATGACGTTGAGCATGTACACTCAACTTCTTTGGTCAACCATGGCGAGGCCTGTTCTGAGTGGAACCTGTCCTGTTGAAGCGCTGTATGGTCTTGGCCACCGTGCTGCAGCTCAGTTTCAGGGTCTTGGCAATTATAGTCTAGGCCATTTTTATGTAGCGCAACAATTCTTTTTTTTCGGATCCTCAGAGAGTTCTTTGCCATGAGGTTCCATGTTGAACTTCCAGTGACCAGTATGAGAGAGTGAGAGCAATAACACCAAATTCAACACACCTGCTCCCCATTTACACCTGAGACCTTGTAACACTAACGAGTCACATGACACCGGGGAGGGAAAATGGCTAATTGGGCCCAATTTGGACATTTTCACTTAGGGGTGTACTCACTTTTGTTGCCAGTGGTTTAGACATTAATGGCCGTGTGTTGAGTTATTTTGAAGGGACAGCAAATTTACACTTTATACAAGCTGTACACTCACTACTTTACATTGTAGCAAAGTGTCATTTATTCAGTGTTGTCACATGAAAAGATATAATAAAATATTTACAAACATTTGAGGGGTGTACTCACTTCTGTGAGATACTGTATATATATATATATATATATATATATATATATATATATACACATACGGGAAGTTAGTCCCAACATAATTTATAGCATTGCCATCTTCTAATGTTGAGAAACACTGGTGTAATATTTCTACTACTGTCACAGAAATGCATGCATACACTAAAGAGGGTAGGGAAATGTTGCCTTATAAGACCGTCTCTTTCAGGACTTTATTTACAGGCAGTAGAGATAGCATTGAGTGTATTCTCATATTACAATTATGCATTTACACATTTAGGCCCCATGTACACGGGACATTTCTGAATGATGGAAATTGACTGCTGGAAAACGTAGGTTAAAAAACGTCTCTTTAGCCGTGTTTGCATAATGCGTTTATACGCGTTTGCGTTTAGAAGCGTTTTTTAAAGATAAGCACAGGAGAACCTCCCAAATGCCCAGAATGCACTGAAAAGTGGTAAATTATTAACTATTTCAGACTGTTTCAGAGAAATACAGAGAGTAGAAGCAGAGACAGCAGTTTATGTTGAGATAATTAGGTGTGAGTTGCTCATTAACATTTATTTTGTTTCCAAGGATGAGAAAGGTGTCTGGTGGAGTGAGTCATTAAGGTCAACTGGCAGGAGGTCTTCATGAGGATTTTGAGGTGAGAATGGGCAATAACATATCAGAGAGGTGTGAATTGGTCATTACAATGTGAGACAAGCTTGGTAGGAACATCCTGTTAAGTGTTTTGTCCATCTGAGCACCTTGAAAACTCTTTGCATGCATTTTCATGATGAAAAAAGGCTCTGGACAGCATTGGGAACTGGAAGAGTTAAAAAAAAAATCAAACGCTTACAAATGCGATTTGCCACGTTTAGACGCATTTACAAGCATTTTGCATTTGAAACGCTGATAAAATCGACATCTGAACGCAAGTTTGTTGCTTTCAAAAAAACGACTGTAAACTCAACTGCCTGTAAATGACTGTAAACGATGATGTGTACATGGACACATGGGAAAACATTAGGGAGAGTTCAGGGCATGCTGAAAAAAACACTGAACAGCTCCTGAACGTGAGTTTATCAGCTGCAGTGTACATGAGCCCTTACACACATTATCTACACCCTGTTCCAAATTATTATGCAAATTCTATTTAAGTGTCACAAAGATTAAATATTTTGTTTTCCAGTTTAACTCATGGATGGCATTGTGTGTCAGGGTTCTTTTGATCACTGAAAACAATCTCGGACACCTGTGATAATTAGATTGGCCGGTGAGCCCAATTTAAGGAAAAACTACTAAAGGAGGGTGTTCCACATTATTAAGCAGAGCACCATTTTCAAGCAATATGGGGAAGAAAAAGGATCTCTCTGCTGCCGAAAAGAGTGAAATAGTTCAATGCCTTGGACGAGGTATGAAAACTTAAGCGTGATCATCGCACTATTAAGAGATTTTTGGCTGATTCAGAGCACAGATGGGCTCGTGCAGATAAAGGCACATTGAGGAAGATTTCTGCCAGATCCATGCATCGGATCAAGAGAGCAGCTGCTAAAATACCATTACAAAGCAGCAAACAGATATTTGAAGCTGCTGGTGCCTCTGGAGTCCCACGGACATCAAGGTGTCGAGTCCTCCAGAGTCTTGCAACTGTGCATAAACCTTCTATTCAGCCACCACTAACCAATGCTCACAAGCAGAAATGGCTGCATTGGGCAGAAAAATACATGAAGACTAATTTTCAAACAGTCCTGTTCACTGATGAGTGCCATGCAACCCTGGATGGTCCGGATAGATGGAGTAGTGGATGATTGGTGGACAGCCACCCTGTTCAAACAAGGCTGCAACGTCAGCAAGTCGGTGGTGGAGTCATGTTTTGGGCCGGAATCATGGTAACAGAGCTGCTCGGCCCCTTTAGGGTCCCCGAAGGTGTAAAGATGACCTCTGCAAAGTTTGTGGAGTTTATGACTGACCGCTTTCTTCCCTGGTACAGGAGGAAGAACTATGCTTTCCGTAATAAAATCATCTTCATGCATGACAATGCACCATCTCATGCTGCAAAGAATACCTCTGCATCAATGGCTGTTATGGGGATAAAAGGAGAGAAAGCCATGGTGTGGCCTCCATCCTCCCCTGACCGCAATCCTATTGAGAAGCTTTGGAGCATCCTCAAGCAAAAGATCTATGAGGGTGGGAGGCAGTTTACATCCAAACAGCAGCTCTGGGAGGCTATTCTGACATCTTGCAAACAAATTCAAGCAGAAACTGTCCAAAAACTCAGAAGTTCAAGGGAAGCAAGACTTGTGAAGCTGCTATCAAATAACGGGTCCTATGTTACAATGTAACGTGACCTGTTAAAATGTTTAAAAAGTTAAAATGTTGTTAAAAGATTGATTGAAATAGCTTTTGATTTCAGTAAATATGCTGCAAACACAACAAATGACAATTTTCAGTTCTTTACAACCTATAAAGTGTTTTGAAACTTACTGTGCGTAATAATTTGGAACAGGGCATTGTAAGTGTTACATCAATTATTTAGGTAAATGAGAAAAATATCATTTGCATAATAATTTGGAACAGGGTGTACTACAGTAACCATGCTAGACATATAGCAACAGTGGGTTGGACTTCTCAGACTCAACCAGCAAACATATTTTAAGAATTCATATCACAACGAGAAACACGAGGATGAATTACTAAAGGATTTGAGATAAATACCTGTGTAAGAATTCACTTATGCCATTGTAGCGGTAACCCTGCAGGGGCCGCTTGATGATGCTTGTCCCCAGTGGTTATATACACACACACATACACACTATATTGCCAAAAGTATTGGGACACCCCTTCAAATCATTGGATTCAGGTGTTCCAATCACCTCCATGGCCGCAGGTATATAAAATCAAGCACCTAGGCATGCAGACTGCTTCTCCAAACATTTGTGAAAGAACGGGTCGCTCTCAGGAGCTCAGTGAATTCAAGCATGGTGATAGGTTGTCACCTGTGCAATAAGTCCATCGTGAAATTTCCTTGCTACTAAATATTTCATAGTCAACTGTAAGTGGCATTATAACAAAGTGGAAGCAACTTGGAACAATAATAACTCAGCCACAAAGTGGTAGGCCACGTAAAATGACAGAGCGGGGTCAGCACATGCTCTAGAGCACAGCGAGCAGAAGTCACCAACTGTCTGCAGAGTCAATAGCTAAAGACTTCAAACTTTGTGTGGCCTTCAGATTAGCACAACAATGTGTGGAGAATGGGTTTCCATGGCTGAGCAGCTGCAAACAAGTGTTACATCACCAAGTGCAATGCAAAGTGTCAGATGCAGTGGTGTAAAGCACTCAGCCACTGGACGCTAGAGCAGTGGAGACGTGTTCTCTGGAGTGACGAATCATGCTTCTTTATATGGATGTGTCTGATTTTGGTGGTCGCCAGAAAAACAGTACTTGCCTGACTGCATTGTGTCAAGTGTAAAGTTTGGTGGAGGAGGATTACAGTGTAGGGTTGGGTTGGGCTTGGCCCCCTAGTTCCAGTGAAGGGAACTCTTAAGGCGTCAGCATACCAAGACATTTTGAACAATTACATGCTCCCAACTTTTGTGGGAACAGTTTGGGGATGGCTCCTTCCTGTTGCAACATGACTGCGCACCAGTGCACACACCAAGGTCCATAAAGACATTGATGAGTAAGTTTGGGGTGGAGGAACTTGACTGGCCTGCACAGAGTCCTGACCTCAACCCGAAAGAACACCTTTGGGATGAATTAGAGCGGAGACTGCAAGCCAGGCCTTCTCGTCCGACATCAGTGCCTGACCTCACAATGCACTTCTGGAAGAATGGTCAAACATTCCCATAGACACACTCCTAAACCTTGTGGACAGCTTTCCCAGAAGAGTTGAAGCTGTTATACCTGCAAAGGGTGGGCCAACTCAATATTGAACCCTACGGACTAAGACTGGGATGCCATTAAAGTTCATGTGTGTGTAAAGGCAGGCGTCCCAATACTTTTGGCAATATAGTGTATAAATATATATATATATACACTCTGGTGTGAATAGGAATAGACACCCTAATTGAATAACAATGGCTTAGATGTGAAGAGGTCCCTTTAAATAGAAATAGCAATTTGAGTCCTGAGATGTTTAAAGTTCCTGATGTGATAGTAGCTGTTGTCTTCTGCTAGCAATGGTGAGACACATATACAGGAGTGAGCAATGGTAATTCAACGAAGATAACAGATAGGCTGTGGTAAATGCTCACAGCAAAGATCTCTTGGTACTGAGGTGTAAAGGTGGCTGCATGCAGTGTCTCTAGAGTGTTGTCAGAAAGAGGTTGGGCATCCACCCGCTCATCAATCCCATGGATAGCACGACCTCCTAGAACAGGGTTCTTGCAAAGGTTCTTGGCTGTTCGCAGGGAAGTGCAGAGTTACTTCCAGACAGCCTGTCAGTGTGGCAAGCAGAGATGACTTGTTGAAGACTGGATAGAGACCGTCCCGATAAAGAGAAGCTGATGCGATCCCGGTGTGGTGAACGGCATCACTGCTCTACTGAACTGGCATGCAGAGTTTTGCAGTAGTAGCCAGTAATCTGTGTCGGGCGGAGAACAGCAGTTCCCCTATGGTCAGTTCTGAATTTTGCTCCAAGAGAGCAAGCCAGTTCCTTGTTGTTGAATATATCTGCAACCTTCTGGTTCCCTAGCTTTCTGGTAGTTGTAATACTCAGAAATACAGGATGTATTGGCTACACGACTACAGGTCCCATGATCCTCTGCTGTCAGAAGAACTGGATCCACTCTGCTAACAGGAAGTGATGTAGCAGTCCCAGTACCGGGTACTGGGGGAAAATGATTACCATAGTCACATCTGTAAATGTCCCTGAATGGAATAATGATATATCCAGCACCTGGCTACACAATCATATGCAGTTTTGATATAAGCATTTTCTCATCACAAGATTGGTTAAATTAAGTGAATAGTAACACAATTTATTGTGTGACAATTCTCAAATCCTCTGTTAAATCAGTCTCAGTGTTTTAAGCTCAGCTTTCTAATTATAGGGTGGGCAAAACATTTCACCCTTAAAGTACATGAACAGCATAAGCAATAATATCCAGGACTTCTCCAGAGCCTCTCCCATCCTCTGGAACTCTCTACCTCAGTCTACCAGCTATCTCCTATTCTGGCTACTTTAGGTAATCCCTGAAACTCATCTCTTCAGGGAAGCCTATCCAACCTCCACCTAACAATTGAAATGTTAAGTCTTCCATCAGCTCATCCCTTACAGATATTACCTTTTGTACCACTTTCCCCTCCCTATTAAATTGTAAGCTCTAATGAGCAGGCCTCTCTTAACCCTCTTGTATTTTATTGTATTGTAACTGTGCTGTATTGTAAAGTGCTGCACAAACTATTGGCACTATATAAATCCTGTATAATAATATGGAATCACACAATATGTTGAAAGCTAAAATCATCAGCCCACGGGTTTCATTGTACCCAGTTTTCTGTGTAATATTTTCTCATGACCCATACTTCCTCAAAATCAACCACCTAACTTTCCAGAACATTATATATTCAATCTATGTTTTCATAGTGGGATTTTCTTGGTTTTGTCTTCTCCTCCTGTCTCTGTTCTCCACACCTTTTTTCCTGGAATAAGTGTTTGATAGGTGATTCCTATATTGGTCTGATGCTCATTCAAATCTAAAAAAAACTACAATCCATGCACATATTAGTGCCTCCTGAGTGTATTATGTAATCTTCCTGAATAAGGGTAGATCAAGTTTAACTGTTTCAGATTGATGAGCACTGAAACTGTTGAGAAATATCCTTCAGTCCAGCAAATGTTCCTACAAATCTTGGTGTACACCAATGTGTCTCCAGTGCTTAATCTTCTACAGATAAAGTATGGCAGAGAAAAGCCACCAATCTTTTGTAAGCTCAGTGCTGGATAGTGTCAGAACCTACAGTGTTGATTACACTGTTCTGGGATCATGGGAGGAGGTCACATGCTCTGCCATTCTCAGAACACTGGGTGTTTCTGGAAGTAAAAGTTGGTTAGGGACAGGGGCGGACTGACCATTTGGAAACTCTGGCACTGCCCGAGGGCCGTAGGGGGCCCCATGAGATGCCCCTGGTACCTTTTTCATAGGCTTTTTTGAGTTTGGGCAAGGACACAGGGGCCCCATAATCCCCTATTGCCCGGGGGCCCCATGAGTTGTCAGTCTGCCCCTGGTTAGGGATGAACACTTTTCAACAAACGAAAGGTTTAAACCATGAGTCAAAAAAAAAAGTCAAAGTAGCAAAAGAACTGCACGTAGTAACGATCTGCCTTTATTTTGATGAACCCTTGGAAGAGAATTTGTGCAGGACCCCTCTCCAAGACAGATGAAATAAATCATTCAGTCTTATACTTACATTTTATCTTGTATTAAAACTGGACTCAATTTCTTATAGTGTAAGGTTAGCTGAAGTGTTTTCGGTTGATTTACTAAAGGCAAACAGGGTGTTTACTTTGCAAGGGATGTTGCATTTTGTAAGGGAATTTGCCCCAGAGCTTAGTGAATAAAGTGAAGATCTACTGACTTCATCATCTAATCATGCGCAAACCCAATGGCTGCTTTTTTTATCTTCCTTTCAGAGGATTGGGTATTCCTTGAAAAGTTAAACTACACCACATTCATTAAACTCTGCAGAAAATTCTCTTGCAAAGTGTACAACCGACTTGCCTTTAGTAAATCAACCCCTTTATCTCAAACATTCACTCGTGAAGAAGTAAATGTTTTTTTTACATTACCCTTAATATGACTGAATATTTGAAGTAAACAGACTATACCACATTGCACTATGCCACCAACTTAATATGTTTTCAAGCACTGGAAGCGTGTTTAGGCGACTTGCAGGAGGAATAGAGTACAATCAGACAGGTAACAAGGGAAGCTGCAGCTATTAGCCTTAGGGTTACACACACATACGACTGTTTACTTGTGTTCTACCAATTTAGTTGGAGGTCTGCTTTAGTTCTGTGTCTCTGCGACACATTCAACAATGCAACCATGGATAGAAAACTGGCTAAAAGATTGTATTCAGAGAGTAGTGATTAATGATTCATACTCTGAATGGTCTAGGGCTAGATCCCCAAGGTTCAGTGTTAGGACCCTTACTTTTTAATGTATTTATAAACGATATAGGGTCTGGGATTAAAAATACCATTTCAGTCTTTGCAGATGACACCAAGCTGTGCAGTGGAATAATGTCCTTACAGGATGTCTCCAATTTACAAGCCGACCTCAATGCACTGTTTAATTGGGCAACTATGTGACAAATGAGGTTTAATGTAGACAAATGTAAGGTTATGCACTTGGGGGCTAAGAATATGCACGCATCATACATACTAGGGGGAGTACAACTGGAGGAATCAATGGTGGAGAAGGATGTGGGGGTTCTGGTAGATCACAAGCTTAATAATGGCATGCAATGCCAAGCTGCGGTTTCTTAAGTGAGCAAAATCTTCTCTTGTATTAAAAGAGGTATAGACTCCAGAGAGAGATATATCATATTACCCCGGTACAAGTCATTAGTAAGACCTCATCTGGAATATGCAGTTCAGTTTTGGGCACCAATTCACCAAAAGAACATTGGGGAACTGGAGAGAAGGGCAACCAGACTGATACAAGGCATGGAGGAGATCAGCTATGCGGAAAGATTAGAGGAACTGAATTTATTCTCTCTTGAGAAGAGGAGATTAAGGGGGGATATTATCACCATGTATAAATACATCAGTGGTTCATATAGTGAACTTGTTGTAGAGGTCATCAAAGAGGACAAGGGGGCTCTCCTTACGTCTGGAGGAAAATAAATTTAATCTCCAAACACGGAAAGGTTTCTTCACAGTAAGAGCTGTAAAAATGTGCAATAGACTCCCTCAAGAGTTGGTTCTGGCCAGCTCAGTGGATTACTTTACAAAAGGCCTGGATTCTTTCTTGGATACACAGAATATAACTGGTTATTAACATTTATAGGTAAAGTTGATCCAGGGAATATCTGATTGCCTCTTGGGGGATCAGGAAGGAATTTTTTCCCCTGCAGGAGCAAATTGGATCATGCTTTGCTGGGTTTTTGCCTTCCTCTGGATCAACTGTGGGTGTAGGATTATAACTTTTTTTTTTTTAACTGGATGGACCTTTGTCTTTCTTCAGCCAGACTAACTACGTAACTATGTAACATTCAAAGACAAGTTATATCTATTTAGAGCAGAGTATATATTTGCAAAACAATATTTTGGTTGAAAGTTCCTAATACAAGTCTCACTCTTTCTAGTTTTACAGTACAAGTAGAAGTATTCTTATGTTGGCATACATGTGTGAATCCCAAGCCCTGAAGCCCACACCAAGTCTATGACTAAGCGCTGCCAGCATGAGGAAACTCGTTAGCTTGTTTCACAGTCTATGATCCTTGTCCAGACGCCAGCTTCCTTCGCTGTTCCAACCTGTATAAACTTTAAACTTCAAGTTACCAGTTTTTTCTGTCTTGTTCCCTCTTAAAAATTATATTTACCCTTCCCATACTTTTCAACATTTCATCATGAAACTAATATTAGTTATAGTACAAGAGTACAAGTGTTTTAAGATAAAAAGACTGTTTTGTATGGATGTCCCTTTAATTACATTGTGTAATCATGAATTCTGAAATAAGGTAGGCTAACAAGCTTAAATGGTTTCCCACCACAGCAAATCTAAGCAATTTGCCTCAACACACTGCTATATTTCCTATACAAAGATTTGCATTCATGTGACAAGTTTAGAATTTCCTAGTTTAGCAGGACATAAGCTATGAACATCTGGTCCCTAGATTTGTATATCATTGCAGATCACCTCTGCCTGCTTACAGAGAAAGATGAAGGTGTCTCCATAAAAACAAAGCTGGGGTTCTGCAACAACTAAAGCAGGCTGGTAGCAGAGGATTACCAGATATCTGGTATTATTTCTTAGACCTTAAACTCGAATGGAGGTCTTTTGAGTAGTCTCTCTAAAGCTGCATTCAGATTTGTGCGACTTTTCATGCCACTTTGAACATTAAAGTCGCATGACAAGTCGCAGCCCATTCTTCTCAATTGCAACTGTTCAAATCAGTTCAACTTAAAGTCGCAGTGACTTTGAAAAGGTGCCTGCACTGCTTTGATGCAACTTTGATACAGAGAGTGTAATGTCAGATCAAATTCGCACTAGAAATTGTGTGACTTTGAAGATGCACACGTGTGAATAAAGCCTAAAGAGGACCTTCTCTAGCTTCACTACTACAGCTCTGTCTCCATAGTCATCCACTTTCTTTGAAAGAACTTCCTTACAGTACTTTGAAAAAGTATTCATACCCCTTGAAATTTTCCACATTTTGTCATGTTACAACCAAAAACGTAAATATATTTTATTGGAATTTTATATGATAGACCAACACAAAGTGGCACTTCATTGTGGAGTGGAAGGAAAATGATAAATGGTTTTCAAAATTTTTTACAAATATATATCTGAAAAGTGTGGCGTGCATTTTTATTCAGCCCCCTTTACTCTGATACCCCTAACTAAAATCTAGTGGAACCAATTGCCTTCAGAAGTCACCTAATTAGTAAACAAGTCCACTGTCCACCTGTATGTAATTTAATCTCAGTATAAATACAGCTGTTCCTTGAAGCCCTCAGAGGTTTGTTAGAGAACATTAGTGAGCAAACAGCCTCATGAAGGCCAAGGAACACACCAGACAAGTCAGGGATACAATTGTGCAGAAGTTTAAAGTAGGGTTAGGTTATTAAAAAATTGGTTTAGATCAAAGCATATTCATGTGTTAGAATGGCCTAGTCAAAGTCCAGACCTAAATCCAATTGAGAATCTGTGGCAAGACTTGCTGTTCACAAACGCTCCCCACATCAAATTTAACAGAGCTTGAGCTATTTTTCAAAGAAGAATGGGCAAAAATGTCCCTCTCTAAATGTGCAAAGCTGGCAGAGACATCCCCAAAAAGACTTGCAGCTGTAATTGCAGCCAAAAGTGGTTCTACAAAGTATTGACTCAGGGGGGCTGAATACAAATGCACGCCACACTTTTCAGAGATTTATTTGTAAAAATGTTGCAAACCATTTATCATTTTCCTTCCACTTCACAATTATGTGCCACTTTGTGTTGGTCTATCATATAAAATCCCAATAAAATGCATTTACGATTTTGGTTGTAACATGACAAAATGTGGAAAATTTCAATAGGTATGAACACTTTTTCAAGGCACTGAATATTCTAAACTCCTTTCAGATTTAGGATGGTTGCTGTAACAAATTTAAAATGAAAGGTTTCTTTATTCTACCTTTGATCATCTGTACCTCCTGGGCCTGGAGCTGAGCAAGTACAGTCTGTTGTAAAACAAGAAAAATTCCCAGCTCACTTACCAACCAGCCTGCAGCAAACTGAATTGTCCTGTCTAACAGTTCACATTAAAACCAGGGGTTTAGTTTGCATGCATTTACAAATATATGCGTAAGCTGAAGGGCCATTTCATGGCACACAAGTGTACTGCAGTCCAAACACTATACATTTTGAGAGTATCCAAAGTTGGCGCAGATATATATTAATGGATGGATTAAAGGCAAGTATGCATAGAGGGAGTCTACCCCTCCCTAAAGGTACAGGGACACACTGTACACCCAGCAATAGCACAATGACAGCGCAGGTATCTAATACGTCCCTTCACCAATTAACCAACAGTACAAACAAATGGCAACCACACCAACCTATAACTGGCCTTTGCAGCAAGGAGGACATGGAAGGGCGACACATGTCAAAAACAACAGAGAAAAATTCCTAGCTCACTTACTACTTACCAGCCAGCCTGCAACAAACCGAATTGTCCTAACATTTCAAATTAAAACAAGGGGTTTAGTTTGCACACATTTGCAAATATATGCGGAAGCTGCAGGGCCACTTCACAGCACCATAGTGTACTGCAGTCCTAAATTTTGAAAATCTCTGAAGTTGGAGCATATATATAATAATAGGTAGGGGTGGGCTCCCACCAGGCATACCTTCCCTTAATCTATCCATTATTAAATATGTGCTCTGACTTTGGAGACTCTCAAAATTTAGTTAGAACTGCAGATAATACTGGGGCGCCATGAAGTGGCCCTGCTGCTTATGCATATATTTGCAAATGTGTGCAATTTGAACTGTTAGACAGGACAATTTGGCTTGTTGCTTGCTGGCAGGTAAGTGAGCTGGGAATTTTTCTTTGTTGTTTTTTGACATGCTTCGCCCTTCCATGTGCTCCTTCCTGCAAAGGCCATAGGTTGGGTGGTTACCATTTGTGTGTACAGGCTGTTCTAAACTTTTACCTTTTGGCAGATTCCATGAAAGGACTATAGGACACTGCTGTTTCCTGCTCTTCTCAAAAGAAGTATCAAAGTTTCCCACGGGCTATACTGTATTTTTGTATCTCCAAGCTGTTCACGTTTATAGTCTCCTCAAATCCTGCTCTTTTTCAAGCCTTACACATTTTATAGGACATTTGCTGAAGGAGATATTCATTTGCTTCCCTGTTCACCTGCAGAATCTTGAGTCCAATCCTTTTGTAAGCTTACACATGGTTTATATCCTTCTCATTCCCTTCACACAAAAAAGTGTTTGGGCAAGACAATGGGTTGCTCAGGCCTAAGCACAGCTCCCTGGAAGGAAGATGAGAAGATCACATGCTTCCCCATATCCAAGCGTTTCTGAGGGGGTGCGGGACCATATGACCACTCCGATGCTCAATGAACAGATGTTAAGTATCTGTAATGACTCCCAATGGAAATTTTTTAAAATATGGGAGCCATGGTTGACATATGCTTTTCCCACGCTCCCCCCCCCCGCCTAGTCTGGGTTTGTGATGTTGTTCGGTATTGGCGTTCCCGGACCACTTCTGGTTTTGTCTTCTTCCTTTTCTACTCATTTTTCCTTTCTATTATTGCTTGCCTTTTTTGAGGGGGTGAATAGCTGCCTTTGGGTTGAGCTACTGTCAGTGTTATATCACTGTTTTTGTAATTTATGTGCCATTGATAGCCCCTGCGTGGGCGCACCTTCTGCTCTGTTGGTGTTAGAGCACCGTTTTCTTTACTTTTTAAGTGCCGTTGATAGCCCCTGCATGAGCGTGTTTTGTTACTTAAGTCTTGTTGAAATGTTTCCAAATTAATAAAAAACCATTGAACTACAAAAAAGTGTTTCTCTGGTCTCAGATAGATGAATGAAAGGAGGGAAAACATGGTGAAGGAGAGGCAAAGATTGTTACTAAGGGAATTGAATAGGCAAAGCGATATATTCTCTTTAATTGACTGTAGACATACAAATGCAAACTTTGCTTTATATGCCCCAATCATTGGCTGTGTTAGATGGTTCAAGAGAAGTTTCCCAGTGCAGCCAGTCAGATTCTGTGCGTTACAGAAGACACAAAACCTATGTGACTGCTCTCGGATTTTTGCTTCTGGGAAATTGCTACTTTTCAGCTAATGTTTTCTTTGCAATGCAAAACTAACCCTAAGTATCAAGAACTGCTGCTTTAAGAGCACAGAAACATGATTATGTATACAGTCATATGTCCAAGTTGATTGTCACTGTTTTACCATGTACCTGCAATTATATAATATTAAAACGGAGGCGAGACAAATAGCAAAACACATAGATGAAATGTCTAGACGTTAGCAGGTTTACCTGTCAGAAGATCTGTATTGCTGTCCAGCCAGTTCCGAAATGTATTTAGCCCAGCCAGACAACACAGCCGGCTTGATGATCTCACCTACAGTTGCAAGAAAAAGTATGTGAACCCCTTGGGATTACGTGGAGTTTTGCATGAACTGGGCATAAAATGTGCTCTGAACGTCATCTAAGTCACAACAATAGAAGAACACAGTCTGCTGAACATAATACTACACAAAGATTAGATGTTGCCATGGTTTAATTGCACATAACATGTAAACATTCACAGTGCAGGGAGGAAAAAGTATGTGAGGCCCTAGCTTAATGACTTCTCCCAGAGCTAATTGGAACCAGGAGTGAGCCAACCTTGACTCCAATCAGTGTGATGATATTGGATGTGTTGCTGACAGCTGTCCTGCCCTTAAAAAATACACACCTGTTTTGGGTTTACTGGTTTCAAGAAGCACTGTCTGATGTGAACCATGCCTTGCAGAAAAGAGCTCTCAGAAGACCTACGATCAAGAATTGTTGACTTGCATGAAGCTGGAAAGGGTTACAAAAGTATCTCCAAAAGCCTTGATGTTCATGTGTCCACGGTAAGACAAACTGTCTACAAATGGAGAAAGTTTAGCACTGTTGCTACTCTCCCTAGGCGTGGTGGTCCTGTAAAAATGACTGCAAGAGCACAGCACAGAATACTGCATGAGGTAAAGAAGAATCCCAGAGTGTCAGCTAAAGACCTACAGAAATCTCTGGCACATGCTAACATTTTTGTTGACACATCTACAATAAGGAAAACATTAAACAAGAATGGAGTACATGGGAGGACACCACGGAGGAAGCCATTGCTGTCCAAAAAGAATATTGCAGCACGTTTGAAGTTTGCAAAAGAGCACCTGGATGTTCCACAGCACTACTGGCAAAATATACTGTGGACAGATGAAACCAAGATTGAGTTGTTTGGGAAGAACACACAACACTATGTGTGGAGAAAAAAAGGCACAGCACACCAACATCAAAACCTCATCCCCACTGTAAAACATGGCGGAGGGAGCATCATGGTTTGGGGCTGCTTTGCTGCCTCAGGGCCTGGACGGATTGTTGTCATTGATGGGAAAATGAATTCCAGAGTTTATCAAGACATTTTGCAGGAAAACGTACGACCATCTGTACGCCAACTGAAGCTCTGCAGAGGATGGGTGATGCAACAGGACAATGACCCAAAGCATACAAGTAATTCAACAAAACAATGGCTGCAACAGCACAGAATACGCCTTCTGGAGTGGCACAGTCAGAGTCCTGACCTCAACCCGATTGAAATGCTGTGACATGACCTTAAGAGAGCGATTCACACCAGACATCCCAAGAATATTGCTACACTGAAACAGTTTTGTGAAGAGGAGTGGTCCAAAATGACTCCAGATCGTTGTGCAGGTCTGATCTGCAACTGCAGGAAACGTTTGGTTAAGGTTATTGCTGCCAAAGGAGGGTCAACCAGTTATTAAGTCCAAAGGTTCACATACTTTTTCCTCCCTGCACTGTGAATGTTTACATGTTATATGCAATTAAACCATGGCAACATCTAATGTTTGTGTAGTATTATGTCCAGCAGACTGTGTTCTTCTATTGTTGTGACTTAGATGAGGTTCAGAGCACATTTTATGCCCAATTCATGCAAAACTCCTCGTAATCCCAAGGGGTTCACATACTTTTTCTTGCAACTGTATCTCTACTACAGTTATGCTGTACAACTATCTTCCCTTCTAGCAGTTTGAATATTAAAGAAGCAACAGCAGATGTTCTTCCTTCTGCTCACTCTGCTCTCTCCTCCACTTAGCACATGTGCAGGCTAAGTCCGAGAACTGAGCGATCACATAACTGCTGATCGCTCAGTTCTAGGAGATCGCTCATTTCTAGGACTGCTCTGAGCATAGAATTCATTGCAGCGTTGGGTTGTGGAGGGGTGGAAGCAGCTCGTGCATCTGGTGTGGTCAGGCAGCTGGGTGGATCCCAACATTATAATTGGGATCCCTCCAGAGCCTGGACAAGCACTGTAACGTCAGCCAACAGCAGGTTTTTACCCACTTTCAGCTGATTCTGGGTCACAGGAGTGCAAAAGTAAAAACTCCTTATTTCTTTATTTGTCCTAAGTCAGTGAAACCTAAGCATAAGAATGAAAGCCAGGCCATGATCATTTAAAAAAAAAAAAAAAAGATCACAGTAGCAGCCCACATACTTATTTTGTGAATCAAGAAAGAGGAAAGAGTAATGAGAACAGTCAGTAAATAAAGGGAAAGAGATCTGTTTTTATTTTAGGATCAGGGAAATGTGATTTTGGTGGATTATGATGAGTGACTGCACACTGCATATTATTATTATTACACCAAGCCTGCCTTAATGAACAAGACCCATGATGGTGTCTTCTTTGTTTCATTGCTGACCTTATAATAAACTGATAATATTAGTAAAACCTTGCCAATACTTACAACATAGATAATCCAGGGACATGCTGAATAATGCAGGAAAGAGTAAAGATGGTGCAGAGTGAAAAGCCTACGCATGCCACCTGGTGGTTCCAAAGAATAAATAAGACCAAGTTTTTTATAGCAATATTAAAGTGGTTCCTAAGCCTAAACATTTTTTCACGTAATGCATTCCCTGCATTAAGGTAAAAACATGTTTTAAGTACTAGTATCACCCCCTCACCCAACCCCTCATACTTACTTGAGTCCTCACTTGATCCAGCGCTGTGCCTGTCTGTAACAGCTCTCCCCACTCTCACAGGCTTTGCTGAGGCAGCGGGAGCCATTGGTTCCCACTGCTGTCAGTCAAATCCTGTGGTGAGGGAGCGGGGGACCAGGCCACGCTGTGCTGTCTGTCTTTGAAGCCGGCAGCACGGCTCAGGATCAAGCCCGCAAGTGCGACACAGTAGGAAGTGGTACACTGAGAAGAGGAATAGCCAGGAGAACCCCAGAAAAGGAGGATTGGGGCTGCTTTGTGCAATTCTAAAAAATAAAACTGAGACTTTACAAACACTTTAACATGAATGAATATATATATATATATATATATATATAGGATGTGGAATACCCCAATTATGCATTGATTAACAAATCCTTTGGACCCCCTTCACACCTCAGCTTTTCATAGTGGTGTATTTACACAAGTGCTATAGCGCACAGTCCTCTTGCAGACTGAAGTATATGAACATGTTGGTATTAGCTCCACTCTCTGCAGTAATACATTGTGAATGCAGGGTTCCAGGCTTAAAGCGTGGTGCCATGACGCCCTGTATTCACAGTCCTTCCTTGGAAGAGTGAGGACGTCTTGTGATGGAGAAGAAGTATGTGTGGGTACAGCTCTGGATTCATGGGTGAGTATTGCAGCTCGAGCTTTTTAATTTTTTTTTAGAGCGGGGAAGATACTCACTTTACCAACGCTCCCCCGCCGGTGCCAGTTTTCAATTATTTTTACTGGTCTGCGCGAGATGAAGTCACTGTTCCACATGCCCAGAAGCTAGTCATCCAAGCACACAGGATCAGGCCGGTCACCTTAAACTGAGCTGTGCATGTGCAGCTCAGTTTACAGGCTGGGGGTCACTGTGAACAGGCAGGAAGGTATGTTTTATTGTAGAAGAGACATTGTATGCCTCTTCTGCAATAAAATGCATGCGTGCTCACATTGTATCATAGCAGAACTTTAGTTCCGCTGTAACCTCTGCCTGGGGTCCTTTAAAAAAAACAGCCCAGAGTTTGGCTTTAATCAATTCTACAGTTTCTGTATACAATTACTAAGCAGTAATAATGAATCTACACCTAGGGTATTATTTCAAAATGTAATTAGGTAATTTAATTATAGAAAAATTCATTACACATTTGTAAAACATAAAGTAGAACACACATTTGGTATAAAAATAAATTTCAAAATATTTCCATATATTTTAAAGTTTTTTAAAGACACATAAATAATGTTAAAGACAACTAGTGTAGGACATGTCTAAAGGTAACCATTGGTGTTGGTTTACTGTAGGCAAATAGACTGTGCACTTTGCAAGTGCAGTTGCACTCATTTTCACCAAAATTTAGTGACTGGGTGAAGTTTCACTTTGTAAAGAATACCCTATCAGGTGCAAGGAAAATAGAAAAAGCATTTTGCTTTCACGTGATTGGAAGATGGAATCAGCAGAGCCTTATCGCATTGGAAGACTGATATATTATAGATGGAAAAGTAAAAATCCTTGTCTGTATAGAACTTAGAAACATGAAACATCAAAGTGCCAGATTTCAGGCACAAAGCCTTTTGCTGTTAATGCGATATTCCTGTGCTAGGACCACCACCTTTGCATAGAACATTTTCTTGTTTCAATGATCCTGCCTAAGTTTGGCATAGTGTGACAGTGTGTAAACAACCTTATATGAGATGGCTATTTCTTATGGTGATGAGAAAATATGTGGGAGATATCTATACAGGTAAGAACTGTCTATACACAGGACATTAGATATACAGTGCACCTAGAAAGTATTCACAGCGCTTAACTTTTGCCACATATTGTTATGTTACAGCCTTATTCCAAAATGGATTAAATTCATTTTTTCCTCAACATTCTACAAACAATACCCCATAATGACAACATGAAAGAAGTTTGTTTTGAAATCTTTGCAATTTATTAAAAATAAAAACCACAACCACCGAAGTATTGAGCAAAGGCTGGGAATATTTATGCACATCGGGGTTTTTTTAGTTTTTTATTTTGAATAAATTGCAAAGATTTCAAAACAAACTTCTTTCACATTGTCATTATGGGGTATCAGAGTTTATCTGTGGAGAGAGGAGAACCTTCCAGAAGAACAACCATCTCTGCAGCACCCCACCAATCAGGCCTGTATGGTAGAGTGGCCAGACGGAAGCCACTCCTCAGTAAAAGGCAAATGGCAGTCCACCTGGAGTTGGCCAAAAGGCACCTGAGGGACTCTCAGAAGAACAACCATCTCTGCAGCACCCCACCAATCAGGCCTGTATGGTAGAGTGGCCAGACGGAAGCTACTCCTCAGTAAAGGGCAAATGGCAGAGTTGGCCAAAAGGCACCTGAGGGACTCTCAGACCATGAGAAACAAAACTCTCTGTTCTGATGAAACAAACATTGAACTCTTTGGCCTGCATACCAAGCGTCATGTCTGGAGGAAACAGGCACCGCTCACTGCCTGGCCAATACCATCCCTACAGTAAAGCATGGTGGTGGCAACATCATGCTGTGGGATGTTTTTGAGTGGAAGAAAATGGGAAGCTAGTAAGGATCGAAGGAAAGATGAATGCAGCAATGTATAAAGACATCCTTGATGAAAACCTGTTCCAGAGCGCTCTGGACCTTAGACTGGGGCTACTCATTGGCCTGAATGCCAAGCATCATGTCTGGAGGAAACCAGGCACCGCTCACCACCTGGCCAATACCATCCCTACAATGAAGAATGGTGGTGGCAGCATCATGCTGTGGGGATGTTTTTCAGTAGTAGAAACTGGGAGACTAGTAAGGATCAAAGAAAAGATGAATACAGCAATGTACAGAGACATCCTTGATGAAAACCTGTTCCAGTGCGCTCTGGACCTTAGACTGGTGTGACGATTCATCTTTCAACATGACACCGACCCTAAGCACACAGCCCACAAAACAAAGGAGTGGTTATGGGCCAACTCTGTGAATATCCTGGAATGGCCAGCCAGAGCCCAGACTTGAACATCTCTGGAGAGATCTGAAAATGGCTGTGCATCAACGCTCCCCATCCAACCTGTTGGAGCTTGAGAGGTACTGCAAAGAAGAATGAGAGACATTGCCCAAAAATAGGTGTGCCAAACTTGTAGCATCATACTCAAAATGACTTGAGGCTGTATTTGGTGCTAAAGGTGCTTCAACAAAGTATTGAGCAAAGGCTGGGAATACTTATGTACATAGGGTTTTTTTTAATTTTTTATTTTGAATAAATTGCAAAGATTTCAAAATGAACTTCTTTCACATTGTCATTATGGGGTATTGTTTGTAGAATGTTGAGGGAAAAAATGAATTTAATCTATTTTGGAATAAGGCTGTAACATAAAAAAATGTGGCAAAAGTTAAGCGTTGTGAATACTTTCTGGATGCACTGTAAACAGTGCTCACTTCTTAACACGTTCTAAAACTTAATGTATTACTAAACCCACAACAGTAAAATCAATCTGTATATGCAGCAACACATGCTCGCTATACTCACTAAGGGGTTAATCCTCTGCATTGTGTAAGAAGGATGTTTGATCCTGTCTTCTCTGATCCTTCCCTTCTTCAACTGTCCCCAATCCATCTGCTGACAGACCAGAGCCTTGGGGGCAAGCTGCATATGCTCAGTTTGGTGCCAAATCAGCCCTGTCCAGACAGAGGGTCAGGGATTATGCAGTCTCATAGGACAATCAGGGGAGAATGAAAGCTCCTCCTACAAGCTTTAACTAGTGCTCTGCTGGACACTGATAGAAGTCACAAGACTTCTCTAACTGCTGATTAAAAAAGGTATTTAGCAGTTTATATTTACTAAAATAATTGCACTTCTGTGGTTTGTGTACTGTGGTTGACAAGATTTAGTAAATGCAGGTTTATGGGTTTAGTAACTGTTGTAAGGCAACATGTTTTTTATTTCAGACATTTATGGATTCTTACTGCCTGGTTGTCAAATAACTATTTGGCCTATTGAATGTTATCCTGGAGTGTCAAGAAAAAAAAGTATTTACAACAGGATGTACTTATAGAAATAATACAGCACAAATAATACAAATAATCAAAATGTGAAAAATATATTAAAGTCCACAAAAAGTCCCAAATTAAAGTCCAATATCCCAAAAATTTGTGAAAAAAATATTTTATAGAATTGTAACTCAAACTTCATAAATTTTCTAGCATGATCACATCTTCTATGAAAAGCATTTTTTTTGATCCACACTCACCAAATACTATGAATTCCCAAGCTAGTATAGCTTAAAGATGCAAAAAAAAGCCTGCAGGTGGGGTGTGGTATCCTCAGAAGTGGTAATACTCTTTAAGCGATTTCTCACTGACTCTCCTTCCCAGATATTTACACATATAGCAATAAAACAGAAAAGAAAAGATGCCAATGATATATTACTATATACCGCTAAACTTTTTATATATATATACAGTCATGGCCGAAATTGTTGGCACCCTTGATATTTCTCCAGGAAATCATGTATTTCTCACGAAACGTATTGCATTAACACATGTTTTGCTATACACATGTTTATTCCCTTTGTGTGTATTGGGACAAAACAAAAAAAGGGAGGAAAGAAAGCAAATTCGACATAATGTCACACAAACCTCCAAAAATGGGCTGGACAAAAGTATTGGCACCCTTTCACAACTGCGGATAAATAAGAATGTTACAAGCATGTGATGCTCCTGTAAACTCACCTGGGGCAAGTAACAGGTGTGGGCAATATAGAAATCACACCTGAAAGCAGATAAAAAGGAGAGACGTTCACTTAACCTTTGCATTGTGTGTCTGTCTGTGCCACACTAAGCATGGACAACAGAAAGAGGAGACGAGAACTGTCTGAGGACCTGAGAACCAAAATTGTGGCAAAATATCAACAATCTCAAGGTTACAAGTCCATCTCCAGAGAACTAGATTTGCCTTTGTCCACAGTGCGCAACATTATCAAGAAGTTTGCAACCCATGGCACTGTAGCTAATCTCCCTGGTCGTGGACGGATGAGGAAAATTGATGAAAGATTGCAACGCAGAATAGTCCGGATGGTGGATAAGCAGCCCCAAACATGTTCCAAAGACATTCAAGCTGTCCTGCAGGCTCAGGGAGCATCAGTGTCAGCGCGAACTATCCGTCGACATTTAAATGAAATGAAACGCTATGGCAGGAGACCCAGGAGGACCCCACTGCTGACACAGAGACATAAAAAAGCAAGACTACAGTTTGCCAAAATGTACTTGAGTAAGCCAAAAGCCTTCTGGGAAAACGTCTTGTGGACAGATGAGACCAAGATAGAGCTTTTCGGTAAAGCACATCATTCTACTGTTTACCGAAAACGGAATGAGGCCTACAAAGAACAAAACACAGTACCTACGGTAAAATATGGTGGAGGTTCAATGATGTTTTGGGGTTGTTTTGCTGCCTCTGGCACTGGGTGCCTTGACTGTGTGCAAGGCATCATGAAATCTGAGGATTACCAAAGGATTTTGGGTCGCACTGTAGGGCCCAGTGTCAGAAAGCTGGGTTTGCGTCCAAGATCCTGGGTCTTCCAGCAGGACAATGACCCCAAACATACGTCAAAAAGCACTCAGAAATGGATGGCAAAGAAGCGCTGGAGAGTTCTGAAGTGGCCAGCAATGAGCCCAGATCTAAATCCCATTGAACACCTGTGGAGAGATCTTAAAATTGCTGTTGGGAAAAGGTGTCCTTCCAATAAGAGAGACCTGGAGCTGTTTGCAAAGGAAGAGTGGTCCAAAATTCCGGGTGAGAGGTGTCAGAAGCTTATTGATGGTTATAGGAAGCGACTGATTTCAGTTATGTTTTCCAAAGGGTGTGCAACCAAATATTAAGTTAAGGGTGCCAATACTTTTGTCCAGCCCATTTTTGGGGTTTTGTGTGACATTATGTCATATTTGCTTTTCTGCCTCTGTTTTATATTTGTTCCAATACATACAAAGGGAATAAACATGTGTATAGCAAAACATGTGTTAATGCAATACCTTTTTTGTGTGAAATACTTGATTTTCAGGAAAAATATCAAGGGTGCCAACAATTTCGGCCATGACTGTATATATATATAAAGTGCCAAAAAAAACCTTTCTTACACTCACATAAGGTGGTTAGACACCAATTTTCATGGAATTTTGTGTTTCCCAAATCACAGATGATAATCCACCCTTAACTTCCTCCAAGCTCTCACTTCTGGATGGATGGATGGATGGATGGATGCATGGATGGATAGGGGTACTTTATGACCAGCTTGTTACTCTCAAGCCTAGGCCCATGATTCCTCCTTAGTTTACCCCGAATTCATTCTCACGGATGGATGGATGAAAAATGAAAAAAAAAAAAAAATACCAAAATAGCGTAATACTATTAAAAAACTTTTAATACTCAAGTGATGCTCCAAATGCACTCACATTTTAAAACTGAATATAAAGCCTTTTTGTAAATAAATCAGGATTCCTCAAACTTGTTCCAATAGCCCCTCTGACAATTCCAGCTAGGCAGACACAATTGATCAGCTTTGGCAATGAAGAACTGGCAAAACTGTGGAATCAGACCTCTTTGCCCACACTACAGATGGCTGTGGAGCGCCGCATCAGCGTGCGTTCCACTCACCAGATGTGACGTCACATGTACAGGGTCGGAACCAGAAGTGACGTCTAAGTTACGTCTAAGTATTGCCAAAGCTGATCAATTGTGTCTGCCTAGCTGGAATTGTCAGAGGGGCTATTGGAAAAAGTTTGAGGAATCCTGAAACACAAAATTCCATGAAAATTGGTGTCTAACCACCTTATGTGAGTGTAAGGAAGGTTTTTTGGCACATTATATATATATATATATATATATATATATATACACACACACACTTTTTTTTTTATTGGTATATAGTAATATATCATTGACATCTTTTCTTTTATGTTTCATCGCTTTATGTGGAAATATCTGGGAAGGAGAGTCAGTGAGAAATCGCTTAAAGAGTATTACCACTTCTGAGGATACCGCACCCCACCTGCAGGCTTGTCTTTTTGCATCTTAAAGCTATACTAGCTTGGGAATTCACAGCATTTGGTGAGTGTGGATCAACAAAAAAAATTTGGGACTTTTTTTGGACTTATATAATATATTATTCACATTTTGATTACTTGTATTATTTGCGCCGTATTATTTCTATAAGTATATTTTAATGTTTAGTCAATTTTGAACAGCAACATTCAATTTTTCACATTCCTTTGGCGCAAGTTTTTATATTTACAACAGGATGTGTGTAACAAAAGGCTGCATACCAAGATCCTTGTCCTGGGAGTACACACATACCCGCTAGCGGTGGGGCATATAAGAGAGTCTCAGCCCGGACTGCCTGGTGCCACGAATATTAAAAAGGACAGACTACATGGCTTCTAGCCAGAAGGAAGAAGCCAGATGTGATTTACCTGGGTCCGAGCATTGTTGGCAATACAGCAGTACCCCCTGGTGGAGACAACCTACTTCCGGGATGATGGCTGGGGTAATACTATACTTCCTAATGAATAGGGAGGACAGCCCCTTATGAGTTATGGATGTTATTATAACTAATATTGCAGTATATTACATCCTTCAATATTGTCAAAGCTTATATATATTTACTAATTAATTATAGGAACCGACAAATAGTGCATAATTGACTAACAAATAGGGAAATTCCAGGAACCCCCCCCCCCTTATTATTGATTTCAGTAACACTTTAACTTCTAACACTTCAGTGGAATGGAAGGTGGTTTGGTACATATATTCTTTGTATATAATGGTCAGGACTTAAAAAGTAAAATAAACAAATCAAAGTAATTTGCCTCAACACACTGGTATACCTTCTATACACAGATACGCATTTTGGGACAGATACAGAGCTTCCTAGTTTGTCAGGCTTTAAGCTATGAAGATCTGGTTTCTAGATTTGCATACCTTTGCAGATCACTCCTGCTTGCTTTTCCTCACCAGAAATTAGTTAAATTACACCAAAAGGCAGAAACCCTTTAAAAGCTTAAATTCTAACACTTTATTCATGCGTGTAAAAATTAAAAGTCAGCAGCTACAAAAACAGTAGTTGCTGACTTTTAATAAAACACTTACTTGTCCAAGGATCCAGCGCTGTCCTCACGCAAAAACTGGTTTCATCACCAGTCTTTGGGCCCCTGCATCTTAATTGTGGGCAGCCAGCTGTGAGCAGAAGTGGAAGCGAGTACCCATCAAAACCAGGTATCTGTTCCCCCCCAAAACCAATATTTGCCAAATGTGTCTGAGGAGGGGGGGAGGAGGAGGATGAGCAGAACTTCCCTTTTGGGTGAAGTTCTGCTTTAAACTTACACTAGCTTCAAAAGCAGGCATTTCATGAGTGTTTTTGAAGCTTCATGAACATCTGTCAAAATTGTGTCCATTGAGTGCCCAGTGTTGTTTACATGGTCCCATTAGCATTGCATCAAAATTGACCCGAAATGTGTCATCTGTTAGGCTTTACAGCTCCCCAAATGCTTCATTGATGTCAATGTAAACACACTGCAAATGTGCCACAAATGCCCCTATGGCGTTGCAACTTGTTTGAGATGCATTTAGAAAGAGATACTAGCTAAGATGATAACACAAAACACAACAGAAAACCAATGCAGAGGGAGGGGTGTGCCAAGAATTTTTAGCACAATGAAGATGCGTCAAAAACATCTTGAAAATGTGTTATTAATGCATCTTAATGCATTAGGTGCGTTAATGAGCACCCAAAATTCTTTGCACATCTAGGATCCTGTTCACACTGGCATTAGAAACAGGCGCTTGGTATGCAATTTTGCCACTCTCCAAATATGTAGCGAAGCAACCTACAATGGATAATATGGGCAGCAGGCAGAGCTGTTCACATTTGAAAAACGTAGCTTTTCACACATCGCTGTGCAGCAAAAATTATATGTTGAGTTTGGGAGGAGTTGAAGCTTGTCAACTTCCATTCTAGTCTATGACAACAAAGAACAAATGCGCCTGTAGCAGCTACATGCATTTATGGTGCATTTACAGAGAATTTGACAAGCATTTATCAAACATCAGTGAGTGCAAAAAACACTTCCCCCTCAGTGAGAAACAAAAATAACTTGCAATGCGTCAAAGACACATGTTAACGTTGCGTTGATTCCCATTAGTGTCAGAGCTAGAATTTTGTGAACTTAGCCTAAAAGAGCTGTAGTATAGTATCTTCTGTGTTTACAATGTCAAAAATGACTTCGAAAGTAAAATAATTTTTTTGGTCAGGGGTATGGTCTATGAGCATTATGTAGTCTGCTGTGCAGCCAGTAGGTGGCGCTCCTCATGTTTTGCCTCACTTGCTAACTGCTACTGCCCTGAGAATTCATAGCTTAAAATCATATATATGTAAAAAAAAGGAATAACGTTTCCCCCAAACTATTGTTTCTGCTAGCTTTTATACCTTACCAAGTCTTAACCCTACATCTCCCCTAAACCTTTAACACATCGCTAAATTTAAACTGGATGCTTAAATTATTGGTGCTGTAATCTTCACTAAGTCCCTGTACGGAGGTCTTACAGTGCTTTATTAGGCTTTCTCTGTAAAACATGCCATTTACTACTTGCCAAATATTTTTTTGTTCATCTTTTGACCATAATGTTATTTAAAATTCTTCACTGAACATCAGAGCCTTAAATGTCAATACTATGACGCGCTGTCAATGTTAACGGAAAAAAGTGGCAATGGTGAAAATTTCTAGGATTGCTTCCAGACCATAAAGAACCAACAGAATGCCATTTATGATGAGATCTGCTCTCAGGATGTATGTCTCCCACACCAGGAAATATATAGACAGAAAGACATTGCCAATAGTCAATAACAGACTGGATCCTAACGGAAGCTCTTCTTCTGTTAAATTTCCCATTGTACCTGTAATTAAAAAATTGAGTGACAATTATAAAATAACCCATTATTTTGCTGCATCAGTTACTAGAGTCCTAAACCCAAGCTTTCCAGACAAAGACAGGGCTAAATTATACAAAACAGGGAATGAGAAAGGCAGAGGCTCCCCACAACAGCCAATCAGATTTCAGCAGTTTTCCAAAGCAGGTTGAATAATGAAAAATGGAACCTCATCCTGTAGGAAACATGGATATGTTTCATCTCCCCAAATTTGTATATTTCAGCCCCAATGTATCTGGAGTTTAGATGAACATGGATTGGGAACTAAGGCTACTTTCACACTGATCCACGGCAAAAACTCATGCATTTTTACCGTATTTGTGGTGCGTTTTTTACATGATCACACATTTTTCTTCTGCTTTTTTAACGCAAAAGTGGAAGAAAACTGGATCAGTGTGAAAGTAGCCTAAGCTAGCTGCAAACTGGAATGTAAAGAAAATGTCTAATAACTTTTAATTACAAAATGGCTTGTGGGATAGTTTTCTATATTTTACAATATTCTTGTCAAAATCAGAGTTTTCCTGTAAACAATATTTGATCCTCATAACTACTATGTAGAGAAGGTATAATATATGCTTAAAATGACAAAAGTAGATTACTATAATGGATGATATCCTGCCTCAATACAACAGATCTAATTTTGCCATAGATGCAACAGTATTTTTTATTGGATCACAGAACTGCCCAAAAGCCAAGTGTGTCAATTAGTGAGAGAGGGTGATTCCTGGGAATTCCAATTCCTGGCAACAGATAACATATCAGAATGCTAACAAGTGCAGCCAACAGATGTCTGGATTTTGATTAATTAAGTCTCTTGTGTGTTTGGCTACATTAGAACATCATCATATCCTACGCTTTCTCTATTTACTGGATACATTATTTTATTGGCGCCATTAAAGGGAAACCATAGCGTATTGACCACTTCAACACTGGGCCATCTCGGACACTTTTCACATATATGTAAAAAAAAAAAAATCGAAATTTTTTTGCTAGATGATTACTTAAAACCCCATCATTACATATTTTTTAAGCAGGGGTTCTAGAGAATAAAATGATGGGTGATGCAGTCTTTTAGGTCATGCAGTATTTGCGCAGCAGTTTTTCAAACACAATTTAAAAAAAACAACATTTTAGTGAATTTTAATGCACAAAAACACAATATAATACCAAATTGTGTGGTAAAATATAAAATTTGATGTTACATCAAGCAAATAAATATCTAATATGTCATGCTTTAAAATTGCATACGTTTGTGGAACAGCGCAAAACTATGATACGTAACTTTATACGTCTTTACAGGTTACCAGTTCAGAGTTACATAGGAGGTCTGGTGCTAGAATTATTGCTCTCACTATAACGTAGGTGCCTTAAACATTTTTTTATTCATATTTTTTATTTTTACACTGTCTCTCATTTTTTTTGTCATCTACTTTATTTCTATCACAACGGATGAGCAATATTCCTTGTGATAGCATGGGCAGTGACAGGTACTCTTTACTGAGATATCTGGGGTCTATTAGACCCCAGATATTTCCTTTGCCCTTAAAAGCATCTGATCAATCCGAGATTGATTTGATCAGATGTTTTCCCAAGCCAGTAATGACTTGTTTACTTCCTGGTTAAACCGGAAGTAACAAAATACTTGCTGCTTTCAGTTTCTTATACTATAGAGATAATCGGGGACATTCTGGTCCTTGTTTATCTCTATGGCAATCCCAGGTACCCGATGGGAAGGGACAGCCCAGGAAAGCGGCGGGGCGACCCGCTTCCACCACATGTAAATACAATCCAGCGGCTTTTTAGTTGCTTAGATTACTTTGACATTGTTCAGCATCGCCAGCTGTACAAACAATACTGGGGTCATGACTGTAGCTGCAGACTTGGCTCTGATATACCTGCTTCAACCAGAGGATGTATGGGTACTTTGGGGGAAGGGGTTAAAAAAGTATTAATTTTAGGTTGTTATACATTTATTTAGCAGCAGAGTGTTGTACTATGTTAGCTATCAACACTGCAGTCTAAACCCAAGACTTCGACATTTATATGAAAACAATTTAGGGTGTCTTTTCCATTATCTTCTTGACATTTCCCATTTTGATCATTGTTTTTCGTATAAAGATATCTAAATGCTCCATCTAGTGGTCATATACATATCATAGAATGTGATTAGCAAGGAAATGTGACATTAGAAAAATATGTAGTCTACTGCTGCTGAGAATGCATAGCTGCCAGGGTAATCATTTGGCTTCAACAGATAGAGCCAATGAGTATTATGACAATACCAACAATAATATGACAATTCGATGACTTTCATTTGATGGACACTTACTCTGGGTCATTGATTTAGAAGTATTGAAGCTGGATGCAGTCAGTAATTAGCATTTACAGAAGTAGATGCTCAACTGCAACCTCCATATTCTTTTTTAACCACTTTACTTTAACTATTTGCAGACCTTGGGTGTGCTACACATGCCCAAAACACATCCTCATTGTATACAGGGCGCGTGTAGCACGTCCAGTCTCTCTGCCATACTTCTGGGATCCCCCCTCCCAGTATACCGACATCCTCTCTGAGTATATTGTAATGCTAGTATTCCAAAACCCAGAGAAGAAGTCGCAGCTCTAGCTGTCAAAAAAGCTGTCTGAATCAGTGTTTAGAAACCACACTGCATCACAATGTTACATATTGTTACATTTGTATCTTTTTGTTCATTGCAAAATAAAGGATAATCTGCAGATTATGTCAGTTAAAGCAACCTGACAAGTAAAAAAAAAAGAAAAAGTTTTTGTTTTCTTTTTTATAAAATGTTCCCCGGTTGAACACCTTATTAACCTTTAGTTTACACTAACCAGCCCTAATTACCTTCTTAGTTTCCATGTTTCTTCAACTGTTATTTTCCTGCTTTTTGTTTCTTTTATTAACTATTAATATTTAAACTTTTGTTGTTTGTTTTTGTTTTGTTTGTTGATAATTCTACATTTAAAAGTGCAAATATTAAAAAAAAATACTTTATTTTGTTTGTAAATAACTTTGAAAAGTTTTGTATCGGAATCATAATTTTAGTGTCTTTTTAACCACCTACCGCCCGCCATATAGTACAATGACGGGCGCAAGGCGGTTCTCTTGTTCTGGGAGGACGTCATATGATGTCCTCCCATTCTAACCGCGCATGCGAGGCTGCGGGAGCGCACAGCGCGGTGATCGGCAGTGCGCTGTGTCCCTCGGACACAGCAGATCACCGATCAATGGAAAGAGCCGAAGATGTCGGCTCGGTCATGTGATCAGCTGTGTCCAATCACAGCTGATCGCATGTAAATAGGGAAATGCCGGTTATCGGCATATTTCTCCTCACGAGCAATCATGCTGACATCTCGAGAGGAGAGGAGAGGAGAGCTGGTAATCGGCATCCCTCAGAGGGGACATGTACACTGATCATCAGGGCACTGATGTTTAGTTTTGCTGCGTTCTATTGTCTAATGATTGCAAAAAAAAAGCCCCATTGTTACAAGACAATATCATGTAAAGAAAGCCTTTTTTAAATTAAAAAAAAAGCAATATATGTATTACCTTGTTAACTTTAGTAATGACAAAGTTATTACTGAATAAACAGGCCCATAACAAAAATATAAAAATTTCCATGGTCCATAGGGGTTAAAATACATCTAAAGTCAAAGCTTTCCTGGTCATTTTGGATAGAGTAGAGAATGGTTAGAATTTCTATTTCCATTTCTAGTCCCATTCGGGAGACTTCCCTGTCCTGTAGACACGATAGAAAGTGTAAGGAACTCTCTGTACAGCGACGGAAATAGTTTTTTGCACTGTTTTTACTGGAACAATATTACTATTGGAAGATGACCCCTCTATTCCTCTATCTATTGAAGCCAGCTCAGTAATTCTTGACTGCACTATTATGTACTGTGAAATACTGCCATGTTTGTGGCCAGCCTTAGAGCCTATAGGGTCCATAGGCCATTAGCCTATAGAGGCCTATGTTTTCAGCAAAGTCATACAAACTCCACAGATTTACCCTGAGAGTGAGGGACAGTAAACCACAGTCACTGTGCAGTAGTGCTAAGCAAGAAGTATACATCTGTGGGATTTTTGAAAAACTAAAGCAGACAGAATCTGGAAGCTGTGCATGGCAACCAATCAGATTCTGTCTTCAGCTTGTTCAGCAAAACTTTGAAAATGAAAAATTAGTTCCCATGCAAAGTTACTCCAGATTCTGGCTTCCCCGGTTGTGATAACTTCCCCCCAATGTATATTTAATGTGGCAGCCTCAGTACACATATACAGTGGGGTAAAAAAGTATTTAGTCAGCCACCAATTGTGCAAGTTCTCCCACTTAAAAAGATGAGAGAGGCCTGTAATTGGCATCATAGGTAGACCTCAACTATGAGAGACAAAATGAGAAACAAAATCCAGACAATCACATTGGCTGATTTGGAAAGAATTTATTTGCAAATTATGGTGGAAAATAAGTATTTGGTCAATTTCAAACGTTCATCTCAATACTTTTTTTATATATCCTTTGTTGGCAATGACAGAGGTCAAACGTTTCCTGTAAGTCTTCACAAGGTTGGCACACACTGTTGCTGGTATGTTGGCCCATTCCTCCATGCAGATCTCCTCTAGTGCAGTGTTGTTTTGGGGCTGTCGCTGGGCAACACGGACTTTCAACTCCTTCCAAAGGTTTTCTATGGGGTTGAGATCCGGAGACTGGCTAGGCCACTCCAGGACCTTGAATAGCTTCTTATGAAGCCACTCCTTCGTTGCCCGGGCGGTATGTTTGGGATCATTGTCATGTTGGAAGACCCAGCCACGTTTCATCTTCAATGCCCTTGCTGATGGAAGGAGGTTTGCACTCAAAATCTCATGATACATGGCCCCATTCATTCTGTCCTGTACATGGATCAGTCGTCCTGGTCCCTTTGTGGAGAAACAGCCCCAAAGCATGATGTTGCCACCCCCATGCTTCACAGTAGGTATGGTGTTCTTTGGATGCAACTCAGCATTCTCTCTCCTCCGAACATGACGAGTTGTGTTTCTACCAAACAGTTCTATTTTGGTTTCATCTGACCATATGACATTCTCCCAATCCTCCTCTGGATCATCAAAATGCTCTCTAGCAAACTTCAGATGGGCCCGGACATGTACTGGCTTAAGCAGGGGGACACACCTGGTAATGCAGGATCTGGCGGCGGCGTAGTGTGTTACTGATGGTAGCCTTTGTTACGTTGGTCCCAGCTCTCTGCAGGTCATTCACTAGGTCCCCCCGTGTGGTCCTGGGATTTTTGCTCACTGTTCTTGTGATCATTTTGACCCCACGGGGTGAGATCTTGCGTGGAGCCCCAGATCGAGGGAGATTATCAGTGGTCTTGTATGTCTTCCATTTTCTAATTATTGCTCCCACAGTTGATTTATTCACACCAAGCTGCTTGCCTATTGCAGATTCAGTCTTCCCAGCCTGGTGCAGGTCTACAATTTTGTTTCTGGTGTCCTTGGACAGCTCTTTGGTCTTCACCATAGTGGAGTTTGGAGTGTGACTGTTTGAGGTTGTGGACAGGTGTCTTTTATACTGATAACAAGTTCAAACAGGTGCCATTGATACAGGTAATGAGTGCAGGACAGAGGAGCCTCTTAAAGAAGAAGGTACAGGTCTGTGAGAGCCAGAAATCTTGCTTGTTTGTAGGTGACCAAATACTTATTTTCCACCATAAATTGCAAATAAATTCTTTCTAAATCAGCCAATGTGATTGTCTGGATTTTTTTTTTCTCATTTTGTCTCTCATAGTTGAGGTCTACCTATGATGCCAATTACAGGCCTCTCTCATCTTTTTAAGTGGGAGAACTTGCACAATTGGTGGCTGACTAAATACTTTTTTGCCCCACTGTGTATATATATATATATATATATATATATATATATATACACACACATACACAAACACACTATAAACACACACACTGATCAGCCATACCATTATGACCACCCATCTAATACTGAGTAGGTCCCCCTTTTGCTGCCAAAACAGCCCTGACCCATTGAGGCATGGATGCACCAAACCTCTGAAGGTATGCTGGGGTATCCAACACCAAGCCGTCAGTAGCATGATCCTTTAAGTCCTGTAAATTGCAAGCTGGGGCCTCTGTGGATCAGACTTGTTTTTTCAGCACATCCCACATTGCTGCCTAAAATATCCCACTGGCTTTCAGATGCCATTGTAATGAGATAATCAGTGCTACTTGCTTAACCTGTCAGTGGACATAAAATTATGGCTGATTGGTGTATATTACAGACTATACATAGAAACAAAATATTAAAGCTGCCCTTAGGGGCATGCAGAAAAAGAACTGGTTTCACAGGTAGGTTATGGGAAGAGGGTCCTTTTAAAAGTACAACACACATGGATTGCAATCATCTGTGGGATTTTCATTTTTATGAAGCTTTTTTGATTGCTTAGCCTTGTCCCAGAAAATAAGTTTCAAGAGTAAGATGCATTTTTACTTACCCAAGTACAACCGCACAAACTCAAGGATTACCATGAGGAAGAGAAGACCAAGATCTAAAGCCAAGTTAGAGTCTGGATAACTAAACACCTGGCCTGAAAATAAGACATAAAGGGGAAAAGGTGGTAAATATGAAGCATGTTGTCAATTTGGCACTCATTAGAGCATAAATCTAGCACATCTAAAATGGAAAAGTTTTTGCTCTGAGATACTTAGAAAGGGCTGTCTCTGAGTCTGACCGACCTCTAACAACTAGTTAGTGCCCCTGCCTCACAGAGAACCTGCCCTGTGCCAGGACGAAGAAGTGAGATTACCACAGAGGTCAGTCAGAGCAAGAGGCCGAGGCCCACTCCTGGATAGTAATAAGATAAGATAGAATATTAATAATAATAAAAATAAAATATTAATAAAAACATTTACTTTAAAAAACAAAACATATTGTGGCTGAATTACTGAAGCATGTTCACTTTGCAAGAGATTTTTTTTTTACTAAGCCTAATCAGCAAGGTGAGCTCTGTTGTCTTCCATCATCCAATCATGTATGAGAAAAAAAAAAAATTTTTGTACTCACTGTAAAATTCTTTTCTACTGAGTCTACTGAGACACACGAGACATAATTCACCTTTTGGTTACACTGCCGCTTACAGGAGGAATAGATACTGGCAAACAAACAACAAATTGTAGGCAAACTTAGGATAACCCCTCCTACTACAACTACCAGCATGCTTCAGTTTTGTAGGAATGCAGTACTGACAGCATGATTATACACAGAGTGTGGGATCTGTGTCTCTCAATGGACTCCAAAAAGGATTTTAAAGTGAATTAAAAAAATCCTATTCTCTTTCTCTTCCAATTTGGGACAAAAGAAGTGCACTCAATCTGCATCCTGTGAGCAGACAAGAAAGAAGCTTCTGGGGACGAAGGGCATAGATCAGGATGCACTGAGCCACCAGAACATCTACTGCTTCCACTAGAGCACCTTTTCTCAACCAGAGTTCCGTGGAACCCTAGTGTTTCTCCAGAGGTTGCCAGTGGTTCCTCAAGCAATTAGTAATTTATGCCTCTCACCCAGGTCACCACTGATCTTTTTAGCAATCTGTGGCTTTCTCTCCTCTCCTTGCAGGGATGACAGTATAGGCTAAACAACCTTTGACTGGTCAGCACTGTCACGATGCTGACCAATCAGAAGTCGTCCAGTTTGTACTGTCATCCCTGCAAGGAGAGGAGAGAAAGCCACAAGGATTTTTTAATTCCCCACGGCCTTCTCGCCTCTCCTACAGCTGAGAATCCGGAGCATCTGCCTCCATCCTCTGCCTGATAGCCGACACCAGTATATACATCCCCACATGCCCTTCTCTCCCACTCTCTGCTCAGCATGGGATTGGTGCAGGGAGGTTTCCCGCACCACTCCTATGTGAACTCAGGCTATGACAAGCGGTATCAGTGCATCCCTAACTGAGTCAATTTTACCACCATCCAACTGCTCCCCCTTAAGGCTGCAAAGTCAGTGGACACAAGTGTACACGTGCGACGGCCAGAAAGGAGTTAATCCCCTGTCATGTTCTGTGGGCAGTATTGCCCACCAAATTTGACCCACTCACCTAAATGGAGCTGCACTGCTCTATCCTGCAACCAAACCAGGGCACACGTTTGCAGTGCAGTGGTGCAGATTTGTATGGGTTAAAACAAGACATGACTCCTCCTCATGTTCCACCCAGCTGATGATGTTGGGGCTCAGTCCCACAAAGTGAAACCCTTCCGCAATAAAAACTGACAGGTAAGAGGGAGTTTAAAGGTGTCCAGTAACCAATGTAAATGAGGTAGCTCCCAGTACTCTGCCCAACCAGCCTACTCATTGAGTGTTCAGGGATGGGGCAAGTGCTGAGGCAATGTCAATGGCTCTGGACCTGAAAAGCGCTCTGCAGCTAACTTGTTACCAGTATAGAAACCCAGGGCCTGAAGGTCATTTCCAGGCCCTGCAATTTCCAGCTCAACATGGTCCAGATGTGGAACTCCAAAAGTCAGGCTGAGGATGACTGCACCAGAAAGCTGCAATCAAAAAGACTAGCTCTACCAAGTATGTAGAGAGGAGTCCTAAGTGAACAAAAAAATTTTGAAATGTAAGAAAAAAGGTGTTAGTAAAATAGGTTAGTCTTTAACACAGCAGAGCTGAAGAAAAAACATCCATCGTCCTACAACACTAGCAAAAAAACAAAGACATGCTGATAGTAGAAAGGGTTTTACAGGGCTGACAATTCTTTTTTGTACTCCAGTGTCCAATGTACAGTCATTTTGCAGTTGGTGGTTTAACCCAAATTAGAAAGACTTAATGGGGTTTATTTACTAAAGCTGGAGAGTGCAAAATCAGACTCACTTCTGCATAGAAACCAATCAGCTTCCAGGTTTCATTGCCAAAGCTTCATTGAACAAGCTGAGGTTAGAAGCTGATTGGTTTCTATGCAGAAGGGAGTCTGATTTTGGACTCTCCAGCTTTAGTAAATAAACCCCAATGTGTCCCTCAAAGGATGAAAAACAAATCCTGTTTTATTAAATTTTCCAAGCACAATTGGGTATTCTTTGCAAAGTGACTTTTTAACACATTTACAAAGCTCAGTAAAAATGTCCTTTTAAAGTGAAAACTAATTTGCAAAGAGAATATGTTCTGCCCCTTCGGTTACTCAAATGCCTTGTGTAGAATATAGAATTTAAAACATATCTGAATATTTATTTGATACTTGTCCAGTTGTTTTACACGTTACACCATGGTAACGCTAATTTTACTTGGAATTGGCTAGGTAATTTTCATGTGACCAAAAGTTTACTTACTTTTATAAATAATCATTAGTACTGTAGCAAGAAAATAAAACACATAATACACAACATTGACATAAAATAGGATCTGGAGAGGAACAGATGACAGCTGATTAAAAAGGTGTTAAGGAACTCTGAAATTTGCAAATATGAACATTTTGTACTTGAAACGTGATGGGTTTTTCACTGAGAAACTTACTTTATAACTTCACATGAACACTGTGAAGTTGTAAACTAGATATCTGTTTCCAAGCATATTTAGGGCTCGTGTTGATGGGCGTTCTAGTAAAAAGCCATGTTTGTAATTCAAATGCACATAACTGTGTTCAGAGAGCTGAACATTTTACAAGAAAAGGCTGCATTAGACCTGCTTTTCCTGCAGTTTACACACACTGTAATAGGACAAGCTGCGTCCAAAGAAACACAAATCGAGTCAAATTCAGCCTCTGAACTGCTATGTGTATTGCTCAATGAAAATCAATTGGATTTTGCTGACCTGAATCTGAGGTGTGATCCAAATGTATGTCAAACACAGGAAAACAATGCCTCCTGAGTAAAGACATACTGTAATTATGGCCAAGAGGTAGTGGTAAAGGTATGCTGGACATGGATCCTCACAGGTTATCAAAATGTGTATAAAGTAATTACTTGAGCCCAACAGGCCTGCATTCAGCAGTTCACCTTGAAGACAGGGACCCCTGGAAAGGAGATTCACCTGAATTGAGAAACAAGTGTCACAGATCAAAACAGAGCCAAATGAAAAATCCTTAGGAGTCCAAAATCTTTATTCTTCAACTGGTTATGACAAGCAGGGCAAAAGACAGCCAGTGCATTTCTGCGACCCAGCCCCAGTGAAGGGGGATTGTGTTGGCTGTCTTTAGCCCAGTTTATTGTAACCTGTTGAACAATAAGGCCTTTAGACTCCTAATGATTTTTCATTTCGAGCCCTCTTTAACCTATTACGCTTACATTATACCATGTGTCTTCTATGGAATACAGGGTAGGAGGAGGGGGTAATGTCTGCTAAAATAATTATCTTTCAAAGTTGCAATGAAATCTGGAAAGCAAGTTTTGGATAACATACGCTATATTGCCAAAAGTGTTAGGATGCCTGCCTTTACACGCACATGAACTTTAATGGCATCCCAGTCTTAGCCCGTAGGGTTCAATATTGGAGTTGGCCCACCCTTTGCAGCTATAACATCTTCACATCTTCTGGGAAGGCTGTCCACAAAGATAAGGAGTGTGTCTTTGGGAATGTTTGACCATTCTTCCAGAAGTACATTTGTGAGGTCAGGCACTGATGTCAGACTAGAAGGTCTGGCTCGCAGTCTCCACTCTAATTCATACCAAAGGTGTTCTATTAGGTTGAGCTCAAGACTCTGTGCAGGCCAGTCAAGTTCCTGCACCCCAAACTTGTTCATCCATGTCTTTATGGACCTTGCTTTGCGCACTGGTGCGCAGTCACATTGGAAAAGGAAGGGACCATCCCCAAATTGTTCCCACAAAGTTGGAAGCATGACATAGTCCAAAATGTCTTGGTATGCTGATGACTTAAGAGTTCCCTTCACTGGAACTAAGGGGCGAAGCCCAACCCCTGAAACACAACCCCACACCATAATCCCCCTCCACCAAACTTTACACTTGGCACAATGCAGTCAGGTAAGTATCATTCTCCTGGCAACCGCCAACCCCAGACACGTCCATCGGATTTCCAGACAGAGAAACGTGATTTGTCACCCCAGAGAACACATCTCTACTGCTATAGAACCCAGTGGTGACGTGCTTTACACCACTGCATCCACCGCTTTGCATTGCACTTGGTAATGTAAGGCTTAGATGCAGCTGCACGGCCATGGAAACCCATTCCATGAAGCTCTCACTGTTGCTGTGCTAATCTGAAGGCCACACAAAGTTTGGAGATCTTTAGCTATTGACTCTGCAGACTTTGCTCTTTAGCATGCGCTGGCCCCGCTCTGTCATTTTATGTGGCCTACCACTTAACCCCTTCACGCCGGCGCCTCCCGGCCCTTTAGGGTTTCAGAAGCCGGGAGGCAGGGCAGGGTTTAGGGTCATGTGACCGCTGTGACACGCTGTCACATGATCGGGAAAGGTCCCGATTGAAAGAGGAGATCGGGACCTTTCCGTGAGTACTGGACATGTGTGATGGAAATGCGCAGGGCACGTTCTCTCAGCACATATGTTCTGTTTTAATAGAAAGCAAATGTGCGGCCGCTCGGCATCTGGGCCCAGACGCCGGGAGGCTGCACATTTGTGTTCGGCCGGTGTGAAGAGGTTAATTGCTGAGTTGCTGTTGTTCCCAGTTGCTTCCACTTTGTAACAATACCAGTAATAGTTGAGCGTGGAATATTTAGTAGCAAGGAAATGTCACGGATGGACTTATTGCACAGGTGGCAACCTATCACGGTACCACACTTGAATTCACTGAGCTCCTGAGAGCGACCCATTCTTTCACAAATGTTTGTAGAAGCAGTCTGCATGCCTAGGTGCTTACACCTGTGGCCATGGAGGTGATTGGAACACCTAAATCCAATGATTTGGAGGGGTGTCCCAATACTTTTGGCAACGTACACGTATAATACATATCAGGATTGATTAACATATGAATGATTACTTTGTTGCTGTGATACTTGGATTAGAAAAGGCACAGGATTGCTGTTAAGAAGGAAGATGTAGGCAATCTAATGATTTTGCTAAAGAGCCCTGCAATATAATGCTATAGCACTGAAACTAAGCCTAACACCCAAGTTACATGGGCTGGGGATGCATCATGACCTCATAACCACTATTCAGACAAGATTAACAATTTTTTCCTACTTACACATTGGGACAAAATGGGGAGAATACAGCAGGTCCACTGTTGTACATCAGCAGACTGCATTCAGATTACTTTAGGTATTCCTAATGCCTAGTACAGACAATCAGAAAATATGACGAAAAAATACTGTTTTTAAGCGATCATATAATAATCTGATTGTTAGTACACAGATTTCAAGAGCCGATCATGACAGTTCAAAATTATCCAAAGGAACAAGCACAAACATTCTTCTCATACAATACCAGAACATATGGTTGTAATTTAACCGAATAAAACAAACAAAAAACAAAATCGCAACACGATTCGGTAATCGGTAACACCACACATGCTCAGAAATGAAAGAATACATTACATCACTTCCAAAGTAGTATTCTGTTGTACGAGGATTTTTTTAACTTTAGTAACCTTTCAATTTTCAGTATGAGACTAGCATGCAAAAAAAAACCAGACGATCATTCGTCTGATATTCTCATCGTGTTTATGAGGCTAACTTAGCACTGAATGAACTTTTAATGTCAGATCTTTCACTTTAAAAGGTGCATGAAATGTGCACCACTGCTACCATCTTGGTACAGTCAGGTATCAAAACTGTAGATGTGTGTGGAGGAAAAAAAGTGCATCAAGACAAAACAAAAGTAAAGTGGTTTTCAAAAAAATACAAACTGCAAACAAAATAAAACTGAATAAAATTATGATATACGAAGTATGAAGGATACAACCAAGGAGCTCTTTCCTGTAAAAAGAAAAAAGAAAAACACCAGTTAAAAAAAATTGTATGTGACAGGTAAACCGTTAAAAATGGTAATCCAATAATTCAGTTATTAGCTGATTGCTCATGTGCACTTTGCAAAAGCTGATCTATAAACCCACCTTCCTTGTACCAAAAGCAGGTGTTTTATTGGATCACCATATTTTGTTTGTTTCAGAGATATGTCAGTTATAAACTAGACAGCTTCTTGATTTTGTAATTTACTTATAGTAGGTATTTTTGGACAGATAGAGCTTTTTACAGTTAGCCCTGTTTAAACTGACATTTCAATTTTGGTAAATTTTGGAGAGTTAAACTGCCTGATGATTTGTTATACATCTAGGGGACTCTACTGATGAGATAACTGTTTTTGGGTTCCAGAGTCTGTAGACTTGTAGTAACTATTATAAGGGGTTCCAAATCTCCCTATTGCTTTTTTTTTTCTTTCTTTACTTATTTATATCAAAAACGAAAAATCTGGTACTGGAACATGGAAATGTGGTACTGGAATATGTAAAGTTGTAGCTATAACATGGAAAGTTGGTACTGGAACATGGAAATGTGGTACTGGAATATGTAAAGTTGTAGCTATAACATGGAAAGTTGGTACTGGAAAATGGAAAGGTGTTAAAAGAACATGGAAGTGTAATGCTGGAACATGGAAAGGTGGTGTTAGAATATGGAAAGATTGTATTCGAACATAAAAAGGTCATTGTGGAGAATAAAAAGGTCATGCTGGAACATGGGAAAGTGGTGCTGGCACTTGGAATAGGTGCTAGAAAAAGGAAAAGTTCTCCTGGAACATGAAAAGGTGGTGCTGGAACATGGAAAGCTCCTGCTATGACATAGAAAGGTGGTGCAATCCACTTCCAGTTCTCTGTTGAGTTTTATGTGTATGTGCAGGTTCAAAATTTTTTCCTGGGGTGGGGTTTAAGTGCTTGGGTGTACCTTTAATGTTTACTCTTTTTTTAACCTAACTTTATTGCATTCACATAGGGAACCAATAGCCCCCTATGTGATAACATATACGTAGTGACAGGTTCTCTTCAATAAGATCTGTGGTTCATTAGCTTTAAAGTGACACTTCACTCATGCCTCCGCACAACGTGATGTTTTGCACTGCTATGCAGTTGTTTTGGCCACACCTAATGTTTTTGCTATCTCTCTGATGGTTTGTTTTGTTATTTCAGCCTAATGATGGCTTGCTTCACTGATAGTGACAGCTCTTTGGATCTCATCTTGAGAGTTGACAGCAACAGATTCCAAATGCAAATAGCACACTTGAAATGAACTCTGGACCTTTTATCTGCTCATTGTAATTGGGATAATGAGGGAATAACACACACCTGGCCATGGAACAGCTGAGAAGCCAATTGTCCCATTACTTTTGGTCCCTTAACAAGTGGGAGGCACATATGCAAACTGTTGTAATTCCTACACCGTTCACCTGATTTGGATGTAAATACCCTCAAATTAAAGCTGACGGTCTGCAGTTAAAGTACATCTTGTTCGTTTCATTTCAAATCCATTGTGGTGGTGTATAGAGCCAAAAATGTTAGAATTGTGTTGATGTCCCAATATTTATGGACCTGATTGTATATTAACAAATGGTTACAGCCACCTGTAAATGCTATTGTCTCAAGCCCTGGGATGTAATTAGCAGATAGTAAATTAGATACAGTCCACCCTTGAGGATTCTTTACATAGTCCTAGTCCTATAAACATCCCTACCATAGGGCTGTGGCTAACATGAGCCAGCCATGAACAGTCCCAGTCAGTAGGCCAATAATCAGGCTACAACAGGCTAGCAGTTAGCAACAGGGCAGAAAGGAGTAAAAGACAGCAATAATGACAGACAGCTTGCAGCACCAAGCAGCAGTAAGTAGATGCGCATAGACAGGGGACAGCAGACAGTAATCCATCCATGTCTGCGAACAGAGCTCACTCTGCGAGAGTTGTCCAGCAGGACCTGCTGGTTCCAAGAGTTTCAGTTCCAAAAGGTACAGTGCTACATGGAGCTCCTCCAGTCACTTGTTAAATACCAAGCTCACCGCTCCTGTTATCATCCAATATTCTGTATACACTCAGCTGTCATAGTCTCCTCAGAGATGTAATAAGGTCCATCCTGGCTCATATCAGCCCTACTGCGGTCGCAGCGGCTTGTGGTGGAGCGGCATGATAGAGAGGTTACCATAGGTGCCTGAATACAGGAAGAGTGATGTAATCATGCCTAAATGTTTTGCTCACTAATCACGTGAGCTTCCTCAGGACGAAGCAATGGTAATTCTGAAGGAATATATAGGGCTCTCAGTCACAATACCACTACTTTTCACCAGAGGCCACCATCTCATTAATTACCATCACCAGCAACAAGCAACAATCTAAGCTGAGAAATTTGGCAGGTACTTCTAGACCAGCTGGTCTAATACACTGCTCGAAAAAATTAAAGGAACATTTTGAAAACACATCAGATCTCAATGGGAAAAAATGTCATGCTGGATATCTATACTGATATGGACTGGGTAATGTGTTAGGAACGTAAGGATGCCCCATCGTTTGATGGAAATGAAAATTATCAACCTACAGAGGACTGAATTCAAAGACACTCCGAAAATGAAAAAGAAAAAATGATGCGGCAGGCTAGTCCATTTTGCTGAAATGTCATTGCAGCAACTCAAAATGGTACTCAGTAGTTTGTATGGCCCCCACGTGGTTGTATGCATGCCTGACAACATCGGGGCATGCTCCTAATGAGACGATGGATGGTGTCCTGGGGTATTTCCTCCCAGATCTGGACCAGGGCACCACTGAGCTCCTGGACAGTCTGAGGTGCAGAATGAGGAAAGAAAAAACAGAGGGCGCACAGTGCTCTGAGGAAGAGGCAAGTCCTCGAAACGTGTCAGCCTTTTGGATGTCTAAACTCCCTATTGCGGACTGTTACTCAGCGCGGTGTTGACCCAGCTGTTCTTTATGATGTACCTTGACTATATTGTCGTTTGTGAGTACAACACCTACTTTATTTTTTATTAAACATTTTTTATGGTAATGCACTAGGCCTGTACGCCCTCTGTTTTTTCTTTCCTCATTCACTATATTTGGATTCCCCCGCTCTATGTGAGGGCAGCAAGGTGTGCATGTTCCAGGACATTCTTAATGTGGTTGTAACCTGCATCGAGTCCATCCCCAAGCGCAGGAGCATTTGTGTTTGCTGGTTCTTTACAGTCTGAGATACAACCTGGCAGCATCAGATGGACCGAAACATGATATCCCAGAGGTGTTCTATTGGATTTAGGTCAGGCGAGTGTGGGGGCCATTCAATGGTATCAATTCCTTCATCCTCCAGGGACTGCCTACATACTCTTACCACAGGAGGCTGGGCATTGTCGTTCACCATGAGGAACCCAGAACCCATTGCACCAGTGTAGGGTCTGACAATGGGTCCAAGGATTTCATCCTGATACCTAATGGCAGTCAGGGTGTCATTGTCTAGCCTGTAGAGGTGTGTGTGTCCCTCCATGAATATGCCTCCCCAGACCATCAATGACCCACCACCAACATGGTCATGCTGAACAATGTTACAGGCAGCATAACGTTCTCCACAGCTTCCGCAGACCCTTTAATGTCTGTCACATGTGCTCAGGGTGAACCTGCTCTCATCTGTGAGAAGCACAGGGCACCAGTGGAGGACCTGCCAATTCTGATGTTCAATGGCAAATACAAATTGAGCTCTATGGTGCGGGGCAATGAGCACAGGGTCCACTAGTGGATGTCAGGCCCTCAGGTCACCCTCATGAAGTCTGTTTCTGATTGTTTGGTCAGAGACATTCACACCAGTGGCCTGCTGGAGGTCATTTTGTAAGGCTCTGGCAGTGCTCATCCTGTTCCTCCTTGCACAAAGGAGCAGATACCGGTCCTGCTGATGGGTTAAGGGCCTTCTATGGCCCTGTCCAGTTCTCCTAGAGTAACTGCCTGTCTCCTGGAATCTCCACCATGCTCTTGAGACTGTGCTGGGAGACACAGCAAACTTTCTGGCAATGGCATGTACTGATGTGCCATCCTGGAGGAGTTGGACTGTCTGTGCAACCTCTGTAGGGTCCAGGTATTGCCTCATGCTACAAGTAGTGACAATGACCCTAGCCAAATGCAAAACTAGTGGAAAACAGTCAGAAAAAATGAGTAGGAGAAAAAATGTCAGTGGCCTCCACCTGTAAAACCATTCCTGTTTTGGGGGTCGTCTCAATGTTCCCCATCTAGTACACCTGTTGTTAATTTCATTAACATCAAAGCAGCGGAAACTTATTAGCAACCCCCTCTGCTACTTAACTGACCAGATCAATATCCCAGGAGTTTAACCACTTCCCCGCCCGGCCTATGGTAATATGACAGCCGGGCGAACCTCTCTTCCCTCCGGGAGGGTGTCATATGATGTCCTTCCCGGATTGTGCATTGTACGTGCCCGCAGAGCTGCGCTGTGGTGAGATCTGTCACCAGCCGTGTACCTCGGACATGGCTGATGACAGATCTGTGTACCGGCCCCGTTGCCAATACCATGTGACCTGCTGTGACCAATCACAGCAGGTCACATGAGAGTTGTATACAATGGATGGCTTCCTTTCATGTCATTCATTGCATACAAATGTGTCTACAGTTGCAAGAAAAAGTATGTGAACCCCTTGGGATTACGTGGAGTTTTGCATGAATTGGGCATAAAATGTGCTCTGAACGTCATCTAAGTCACAGCAATAGAAGAACACAGTCTGCTGAACATAATACTACACAAACATTAGATGTTGCCATGGTTTAATTGCACATAACATGTAAACATTCACAGTGCAGGGAGGAAAAAGTATGTGAGGCCCTAGCTTAATGACTTCTCCCAGAGCTAATTGGAGCCAGGAGTGAGCCAACCTTGACTCCAATCAGTGTAATGATATTGGATGTGTTGCTGACAGCTGTCCTGCCCTTAAAAAACACACCCCTGTTTTGGGTTTACTGGTGTCAAGAAGCACTGTCTGATGTGAACCATGCCTCGCAGAAAAGAGCTCTCAGAAGACCTACGATCAAGAATTGTTGACTTGCATGAAGCTGGAAAGGGTTACAAAAGTATCTCCAAAAGCCTTGATGTTCATGTGTCCACGGTAAGACAGACTGTCTACAAATGGAGAAAGTTTAGCACTGTTGCTACTCTCCCTAGGCGTGGTCGTCCTGTAAAAATGACTGCAAGAGCACAGCGCAGAATGCTGCATGAGGTAAAGAAGAATCCCAGAGTGTCAGCTAAACACCTACAGAAATCTCTGGCACATGCTAACATTTTTGTTGACACATCTACAATAAGGGAAACATTAAACAAGAATGGAGTACATGGGAGGACACCACGGAAAAAGCCATTGCTGTCCAAAAAGAATATTGCAGCACGTTTGAAGTTTGCAAAAGAGCACCTGGATGTTCCACAGCACTACTGGCAAAATATACTGTGGACAGATGAAACCAAGATTGAGTTGTTTGGGAAGAACACACAACACTATGTGTGGAGAAAAAAAAGGCCCAGCGCACCAACATCAAAACCTCATCCCCACTGTGAAACATGGCGGAGGGAGCATCATGGTTTGGGGCTGCTTTGCTGCCTCAGGGCCTGGACGGATTGTTGTCATTGATGGGAAAATGAATTCCAGAGTTTATAAAGACATTTTGCAGGAAAACGTACGATCATCTGTACGCCAACTGAAGCTCCGCAGAGGATGGGTAATGCAACAGGACAATGACCCAAAGCATACAAGTAATTCAACAAAACAATGGCTGCAACAGCACAGAATACGCCTTCTGGAGTGGCCCAGTCAGAGTCCTGACCTCAACCCGATTGAAATGCTGTGGCATGACCTAAAGAGAGCGATTCACACCAGACATCCCAAGAATATTGCTACACTGAAACAGTTTTGTGAAGAGGAGTGGTCCAAAATTACTCCAGATCGTTGTGCAGGTCTGATCTGCAACTACAGAAAAAGGTTGGTTGAGGTTATTGCTGCCAAAGGAGGGTCAACAAAATATTAAGTCCAAAGGTTCACATACTTTTTCCTCCCTGCACTGTGAATGTTTACATGTTATGTGCAATTAAACCATGGCAACATCTAATGTTTGTGTAGTATTATGTTCAGCAGACTGTGTTCTTCTATTGTTGTGACTTAGATGACGTTCAGAGCACATTTTATGCCCAATTCATGCAAAACTCCACGTAATCCCAAGGGGTTCACATACTTTTTCTTACAACTGTAGCTGTGAAAGGTCACAGTGATCACATGCACAGGCTGGGCCAGTCACAGCAATCTGTGTCATGTGATTAGCCTTGACCAATCACAGCTAATCACAACAAAAAAAGCTAAATGAATTGATTTCATTCAATTAAATGCTTGCTTATAGCAAATAAATTATTTGCTATAAGCAATCAATTTGTGTAAAAAAAAAATACTGATCACTTCCCCAAAATAGTACAATGTTACTATGTTAGCATTATTCTACTTATAGTGTAATATGAAAAAAAAAATCTTAAAAAAAGAAGAGAAAAAAATGTAATAAAAAAATATTTTTTTTTTAAATAAAATCAATTGTTGTTGTCCTGTCACCAGTCAGTTTCCCTGATCACCGCCACACCAGTTGTATGATGATGCTGTACTGCACTGGTGACAGTATGTAAAAAAAACTGTGAAAATAATTTTTTTAATTTCTTCATTTTCCAAAAAATTATGACAAAAAAATGACAACTTCAAAAAACTTGCCATGCCTGTTATGAAATATGTTGGACTGTCTACGTTGCAAAAAGGGGACATTTGGGGGATATCTGTACTGTTTTGACATTCTTGGACCTCAAGAAATTAGATTGGCTGTCAGTACTTCAGGATTGATCAATATTCAGATCTGTACCATAGTTTGTGAACTCTATAACTTTCCTACAAACTAAAAAATAAACTCTGATTTTGGTTATTTTCACCAAAGACATGTAGCAGAATACATCTCGGCCTAAATTTATGAAGAACAATTATTTATTTGCAAACTTTTATAACAGAAACAAAGAAAGTGTTTTTTCAATTTTTGGTATTTTTTTGTTAATTTAGCAAAAAATAAAAACCCCAGCGGTGATTAAATACCACCAAATTAAAGCTCTAGTTGTGTGAAGAAAATGATAAAATTTTAGTTTGGGTACAATGTTGTATGACCGTGCAATTGTCATTCAAAGTGTGAGAGCGCTGAAACCTGAACATTGGCCTGGGCAGGAAGGGGTAAAAGTGCCCTGTATGGAAGTGGTTAATTGACTTGATGATATACTGATTAAAAAGTGTTCCTATCATTTCTTTGAGCAGTGTATTATGAAGTGTGGACATTTGACTCTCCAATGCAGCCATACACACACCCTCTCCCTCTCCTATCATGGAGTTGAATTGTCTATCCTGCCTTCAGCACCTCTCCAGAAAAGGGGTTCTCGGCCAGGTTTTGGGGGTTCTGCCGTCACTATGGTAACGCGTCCTGCACATACCTCTCCTGTACAGCGCCATCTTCCAGCTGAGATCGGGGATTCTCGGCTATTTCCGCCACTAAGGCGCCAGGACTCACTGAGATTAATTAACTCGAGAGTAGCCATCTTTGTTAAGGGCAAACTCGGTTTTCTTTTTCGATTCGTAGTTCTGTTCGTGCACATAATGCTGCACCTGTGTCGGTATAAAAGTTTCTATAGTATCTTGGTGGAATACGCCGACATAATAGGATACATTTTACATTGAGAGTGCAATACAGTATGGCAAAGAGAATGTATAGAAGGCTGGTATTAAAAAATGTGCTATTACGGAAGCAAGAAGTCCTCCAATTGGAAATGGGAATCTCACGCATGCGCACAGTTCCTTGGCGCTCGGGTGTGCACACTCGGCCCCGGAGCCATCTTCGGTGACAATCGGCTTTTCTCGGTGGTTTCCGTGAGCGGGCCAAGGCCGCAGGAAATCGCGGAGAGCTCGGGAATTTCCGTAGCCCGTCGGGTCTTTCCGCGTTATCCCATTCATTCCTTGTACTTTCCGAAGAGGTTGATCGGGTGTTGTCGAGGTCCACTTTCGTGTGTTTCCGGAAGTGTGTTCGGCTGTTTCCGGAGAGATGGACGAGGCTCAAGCATCCCGGCTCGGGTTATCAGAGGCAGCGGCAGCAGTGGCTGCGGTGGCTGCCGCTGCTGTACGGGACGGGCCAGAAGTTGCCTCGGTCACTGTCATGACTGGGCCTGATGGAAGAAGCGCTGCGGGAAGTGGCTATACAGGTAAGGTGTCATGTAATACTGCAATGTGGCCGCTAGGTGGATCTATGTACTTGCAATTTTAAGTGTAATGCCCTATGATGACCACTAGATGGGGATGTTGGCATTCGTGTTAGAAATTGGAACTAGTTCTTTGTATTGCCTTCTGGTTTTCCTGCTAGTCCCTAAATGGGACCGTATGTGCTGTATTCTTGTTATACACCGATCAGTCATAACTTTATGACCACTCAGACAGGTTAAGTGAATAACACTGATTATCTGTTTACAATGACATCTGAAATTAGATGGGATGGATATACTGTATTAGGCAGCAAGTGAACATGTTGTCCCTGAAGTGGAGGTGTTGAAAACTGTTGTATATAGGGCAGCCAGGGGCAGACTGACCATTTGGAAACCCGGGACCTGCCCAAGGCCCCGGGGTCAGTAGGGGGCCCCATGAGATGCCCCTGGTACCTTTTTCATAGGCTTTTTTGAGTTTGGACAAGGACACAGGGGTACCATGATCCCCTATTGCCCGGGGGCCCCATGAGTTGTCAGTCCACCCCTGAGGGCAGCATAGCAGTCAGGGTGCCCATACTGACCCGTGCCCACAGCCAAAAGGACCTGCAATGGTCACGTCAGCATCAGAACTGGACCACAGAGCAATGGAAGAAGGTGGCCTGGTCTGATGAATCATGTTTCCTGTTACATCATGTGGATGGCCGTGTGTGTAAGTCACTTACCTGGGGATGCGGAAGCACCAAGATGAAGTATGGGAAGAAGGTAAGTCAGTGGAGCCAGTGTGATGCTTTGGGCAATGTTCTGCTGAGAAACCTTGTCTCCCACCATTCATGTGAATGTTACTTGACATGTACCGCCTAACTAATCATTGTTGCTGGCCAAGTACACCCCTTCATGGAAGCAGTATTACCTGATGGCAGTGGTCTCTTTCAGCAGGATAATGCGCCCTGCCAAAAATGGTTCAAGAATGGATTGAGGAACACAAGCATAATTTTGAGGTGTAGACTTGGCCTCCAACACCGAACAACATCACAAACCCAGACTAGCCGGGAGGAGCATGGGAAAAGCATATGTAAACCACGGCTCCCATATTTTCAAAAATTTACGTTGTGAGTCATTACAGATACTCGACATCTGTTCATGGAGCATCAGAGTGGTCTTACGGTCCCACACCCCCTGAAGAGGCACAGACGGGCTCTTCCATGCCTGAGCAATTGTTCTAGTTGCCAACAAGAACAAACGGGAAGTTAACTTCTGCTTGTGAGCCAAGAGGCCTGGTATGGGACAATGAAGCAAACCACACCGAGCCTCCTGGCGTATGGAGAGATGGAACAAGGTGAAAAGGGGGCCAAATACACGAGACCAAAAACAAATCAGTATTGGGCATGACCACCATACAGTGAAGGAAATAAGTATTTGATCCCCTGCTAATTTTGAATGTTTGCCCACTCACAAAGAAATGATCAGTCTGAAAATCGAATGGTAGGTATATTGTAACACTGAGAGACAGAACAGCAACAACAAATTCAAAAGAAATGCATGTCTAACAAATTATGCTCTGATTTGCATGTTCATGAGGGAAATAAGTATTTGATCCCCTATCATTCAGCAGGATTTCTGGCAACCAGGTGTCTTTTATACAGGTAACAAGCTGAGATTAGAAGCGGTCTGCTAATCTCAGCAGTGATGCTAATCTCATTTTTGTACCTGTATAAAAGACACTTGTCCACAGGAGCAATCAAACAATCAGATTCCAAACTCTCCACCATGGCAAAGACCAAAGAGCTGTCCAAGGATGTCAGGGACAAGATTGTAGACCTACACAAGGCTAGACTGGGCTACAAAAATATTGCCAAGCAGCTTGGTGAGAAGGTGACAACCATTGGTGCAATCATTCACAAATGGAAGAAATACAAAACAACTGTCAGTCTCCCTAGGTCTGGTGCACCATGCAAGATCTCTCCTCGTGGAGTGTCAATGATCATGAGAACAGTGAGGAATCATCCCAGAACTACACGTGAGGATCTTGTCAATGATCTCCAGGCACCTGGGACCACAGTCACCTAGAAAACAATTGGTAACACACTACGCTGGCAGTGTGTTGAAATCCTGCAGTGCCCGCAAGGTCCCTCTGCTCAAGAAAGCACATGTGGAGGCCCATCTGAAGTTTGTCACTGAACATCTGAATGATGCAGAGGAGGACTGGTTGAAAGTGTTGTGGTCAGATGAGACCAAAATCAAGCTCTTTGGCATCAACTCAACTCACCGTGTTTGGTGGAGGAGGAATGCTGCCTATGACCCCAAGAAAACCATCCCAACTGTCAAACATGGTGGTGGAAACATTCTGCTTTGGGGGTGTTTTTCTGCTAAGGGAACAGAACAACTGCACTGCGTCAAAGGGACGATGGACGGTGCAATGTACTTTCAAATCTTGGGTGAAAGCTGAAAGTTCGAGTTGCCAAACATCAGCCACCAAACCTTAATGACTTGGAGAGGATCTGCCAAGAGGAGTGGGCCAAAATCCCTCCTAAGATGTGTGCAAACTTGGTGGCCAACCACAGGAAACTTCTGACCTCTGTGATTGCCAACAAGGGATTTACCACCAAGTACTAAGTCAAGTTTTGTAAAGGGGATCAAATACTTTTTTCCCTTATGAACATGCAAATCAGTGCATAATTTGTTAGACATGCATTTCTTTTTAATTTTGTGTTGCTATTCTGTCTCTGTGTTACAATACACCTACCATTCGATTTTTAGACTGATAATTTCTTTGTGAGTGGGCAAACATTCAAAATCAGCAGGGGATCAAATACTTACTTCCTTCACTGTATATGCAGCACATCTCCATGATGACCACAACCCCGAAAGCAGCGATCACTGCAGGCAGGGTTTGCCTGGGCCAAACGGGCAGGGACCCAATACCAACGAAACAATACTTTGTATGCCGCCTCTAGCGTGGCTTTATTAGATGAACATTTAGCTATAAACGACCAGGCCCTATTCCAGTCCGCCAGATCCATGACCACCCCCAGGTTGCGCTCCCACTGAGCAACATATGAGAGAGAGGTACACATCGAGCGTCTATTCAAAGATGCATAAAGAAGGGAAATAAGGCCTGGGGCACCCGGATGCTGTTGGCAAAGCTGTTCAAAAGCAGATTTCTGATACGGGAAAGCATTAGTGCCCCGCAGTGTGGTCAGCCAATGCCGCCATCAAAGGTAACGAAAAAATTCCGCCTGAGGGACATCCCATGACTCCTGAAGAAAATACCAGGTGGGGAAGGACTGAGAAGTCAAAAAGTGTCGTACTTGCGAAAAAGCATTGGCCACCCACCAAGAGAACACCCTTCGTTGATCTAAACCCGGTGGGAAAAGAGGATTGTTAATAATTGGGAGTAAGGGTAGGAAAGGTGACATCAAGCCACTGGAGTAGTGTACCGAGTCCCACACTTGTAGTGGAGCAAAATCAGACTCAGTGTCATAGGCTGTAGTGCAGGAGGGAGCCATAGAAGCATCAGTCGCAATAGGGGCACAATTAGGTAATTCCAGCAGGACCCAGAGAGGAACATCACAGGAAGTGTGCAACATAGACTGTAGGGCAATCTGGCTCTCCTGATAATACTTAGTTACATTATGCACCCCAAGACCTCCCTGAAGTCTATGGGAAAGAGCGTATTTGTGGAGACTCTGGTACACTTTTCGGCGGAGAAAAATTGCATAATCCTCACCTGAATTAACCAAAGAAAATGAGGAGGAAAAAAATAGTACAACAATGTAGGCAGGATGGTCATTTTCACTGAACTAACCGGTCCTATCCAAGACAGGTGCGGAAATTGCCAGGAGTACATATGAGAGGACATAGAGCGAAGCAATGGATAATAATTTTCAGCGTCCCTCGTCCCTCGCCAAATAGGAAAGGGATCTGAGAAATACCCAGCATATTTAACCAAAACCAAAGGGGAAGAATACATAGTCCCCAAAGCCCCAATGAGACAGTACGAACCGCAGATATTCCCAGGATAGAGAATCAAAAGCTTTATATATGTCTAAGGACAGTAAAAATCCCGGGATTTTACGCTGTTGTAGAAGGTGTATAAGGTGGACCACCTTACGAACGTTATCACTTGCCTGCCTCCCAGGGACGAAACCTACTTGATCCCTTTGGACCAGACTACGCAAATATTTATTGATACGAAGAATGAGGATCTTGCCCAATATCTTCAGATCTTCATTAAGAATAGAAATGGGCTTAAAGGCTTGCGGTTCCTGCACATCATCTGTTGTCTTAAAAATCATTGAGATATGAGCCCTGAGTGCGTCTGGAGAGGGCAAAGAGCCCTGTCATAACTCATTGAAATAATCAGCCAAAAAGGGCGCCAACAGGGTCACAAACATCTTATAATAGAGACCAGAAAAGCCATCAGGACCCGTGGCCGCGGTGGACCGTAGAGATTTGATAGCCTGAAGCACTTCCGATACGATTACATCAGTGTTGAGGGCCATCTGTGCTGCTTCGGACAATCCAGGAAGTCGGAGATCTTGAAAAAACGCCTCTGCCTGAGCTACAGGGAAGGGATCTGATGTCGCATAAAGGTGTGAAAGGAAGTCTGCAAAACGGGAAACAATCTGCTAGGGATTGGAAGTACAGCCACCCGCAGGAAGTCACAACCGGATCGGTTTGTGGGGTTTCCCCACAGAATTGAGTTTCCTGGCCAGCATTGGACCCGGCTTATTAGCACAGAAATAAGATTTATGTTTGGTCCAGTGCAGGGCCTGTTCAGCCTCCAAAGAAGCAAGTAGGTTCAACTCTGCAGCCAGAGCGTCCCATGTGCAATTATGGGCCGCAGATGGGATCAACTTCCAACGAGCAGAGAGTGAAGATCCAAAAGTAGAGAGTGAAGATCCAAAAGACAGCGCTCCCGCTCCTGCTTCCGAGACACCGCCAGATGTATAATGTGACCCCACGCCGTGGCTTTATGCGCCTCCCACAGGGGCACTGCCGAAGAGACAGATCCCGAGTTTTCAACAAAGTATGTACGTAAGAAAGATTCTATTTGTTGGCAGGTAAACTGAGTGGTCAGTAAAGATTCGTTAATGCGCCAGTGAAAGGGGCACCGTACTGAGAAGGCAAGGAATAGAACCAGGGGATCGTGGTTTGACCAGGGCAAAAAGGGGATAGATATCTGCCTGACCAAGGGAAGCAGTTGGACATGCATAAATAAGTGGTCAATTCTGTAAAAACTGTCATGGGGATTTGAGTAGAACGTAAAGTCGTGCTCAGTTGGGTGAAGTTCCCTGCAAACGTCCGCCAGCCCCACCAACCGCAAGAGAGAGTGCATGCATAAGGGTCCGCCCCCCAGGCATAGCGCCTTTCTAAGGCAGAATCCAAGGTGACATTCGAATTTCCCAAAAGAAGAAGACCCTTGGAGTGTCGGGAAATGACAGTGCAAAGATGAGAAAAAAATGTATGCTCAAAGCGATTAGGGGCGTAGTAAGAGATAAAAGTAACCTCCTGGTCCCAGAGGATGCCCTGCAGGAGCAAGTATCTGCCTGTGGGGTACGCTATATTCTGAGCACAGATGAAGGGGAGATTGCGTTTGAAAGCTATCAACACACCCTGGCGTTTCTCAGGAGCCGAGGCCCTGTAAAGAGTGGGAAAATAAGATGAAAGATACCGTGGGGCAGAGGATTGAGAAAACCTGGTGTCCTGCAAACACATCACTTTAATTTGTTGCAATTTGAGGTGATGTAAAACTTTAGACCGCTTCTGAGGTGAATTGAAGCCTTGAATATTTTGTGAATGTACTTTCAAGAGGGGTGAGGCCATGGCGGGATCAGAGTAGCACACTCAGCAGAAAAAGCATAAGTCAGCCAACATTTTCCACTCCCAAGGACGGTCGGACCATGGCATCCCGAAACCCTGCATAAAACAAAAACAGAAGAACCAGAAAATAAAAGAAGACAAGGAAAAAAAAGAAGACACAAGGAATATGTACAATAGCACAGTCTTATCACACCAATCCTGAAGTGCATCCTACACTTGAAGAATACCAGTTGGGGGTGGCTCTACAACCAGACACATGGCTGCAAATGGATACATCAAAAACATAAGCCCTCGGGGGACAAAAAGGCAATAAACACAACATAATGGAGTCCCACAGTAATGGAGGTATGAGTCTGCGGAAACTTCCCCATTAGAAACCCAGCTAGGCTTGGGGGCCCAACCCCCTCCAGGGGGATGACTACTGGCCGCCATGGTACCCAAACAACGCAGCCCAGGTAGTCCCCAGCCTCCCAATAGGACCAACATCCTTGCACCTAACTAGGGCCTACCGGAGCCAACCTCCCTCCCTGGAGCCCGAAGGAACTATCAGCCCATTCCACTAACGGGAACCCAACCAGTGTCGCCTGGACCCATGGCAGTCTGCAATGGCAAAAAGTCATAGACCTCAAGTCCAGGAGTGACACCCCCCACTCAAAGACGGAACCCAAGGGAGCTGGCTGGACCAGGCCCAATCCTGGAACACTATCAAACTGGGAATGCAGTGACCAAAAGTCAGATACCTCATGTCCAGGAGGAGACCGCCCACTTGTGGACGGAGCCCAAGGTAGCAGGCTGGGTGGAGCCCAATCATGAAATGCAAGCAAACTGGGAAAGCCTAAAAGGCCAAACTCATGGTCCCGTCAAAAGGATCCAATGGTGAAACCCAACGGAGGAAGTCCTGGAAATGACATCAGCCCAGGGAAGAGCAGGATGGACTGGATTGTAGAGGGGTCCGAGGTAGGGCCTGTTGGATGTGTTCTCCCAGAGGTGGCCCAGAGGAAGTGGCCCGCCAGAGATCCAGATGAATGCGCCGGACTCTGCGCAGCGCCTCCTGGCAGAAGAAGGTGTAGGGATTCCAGGAAAGAGTGTGCCTCCTCTGGCGTGGCAACCAAGTGGCTGCGGCCCTGGTAGGCAAAAGTGAGGCAGAATGGAAAGCCCCATGCATATTTAATTCTGCGATTCACCAGGACCAAAGTAAAGGGCTTCAACTGGCGGCGCTTCTGAAGAGTGATCTGGGAGAGCTCCACGAAGAGCTAGTAGCGATGCCCCTGGAACCTGGTCTGATCTGGGTTGTTTCTGGCTGCCAAGAGGATGGTTTCCTTAGTGCGATAGAAAGTAAATTTGATGATAATGTCTCTTGGGGGCCCATCCGGTCATCTGGGGCCTAATGCACGTTGTATGCAGTCAAATTCGAGCCGGTCAATGGGGATGGCAGGCGTCAGCTCCTGAAACAAGGCAGTAGCGGTTCAGGTGAGATCCGTAACGGTTTTCAGGATACCCCTTAAGTGTAAATTGCCGCCGTGGGAACGGTTCTTGAAATCCTCAAGCTGGAGCAATGCGTCCGCCAATTCTTTCTTTAGGTCACACAGATCCTGCTCGTGGCTTTCAATGACCGTGGCCGCAGCTTCTAAATCCAGTTGTGGGCTGACACAAAGATTTTGCCTTTCATTTATATTTTAAACTGCATGTGTTGTTTTACAAGGTGAGGGTTCACATATTCTTTGAGATATCTTCTCTTAATTGTTACTGCTACACATGTCCCTACTGAAGAATACGATTTTGAATGATCCCTACTGAAGAAGCGTCAGTATCCAGTCCAAGGAATATGATTTTGTGTCTCAGTATACAGATTGAAGAATTTGATTTTGTGTGTCTGTATCCAGTCTGAAGACTTTGATTTTGTGTGTCAGTATACAGCCCAAAGAATTATGATTTTTCTTGTGTGTCTATATCAAGTCTGAAGAATATGATTTTGTCCTCTGCATCCAGTTTGAATAGAATTCTATCTGTTTTTTTTATCATCCCTGTGGGGATAGGAGTACAGGGAGCCAACTGAGAGATACCCACCACCTTTCTTATGATGCAGCACAGGTTTCAAAAGTTCCATAAGTGAACAAAAAGCGCAGTAAACCTATAATAGGCTAATAAGGAGTTGACCGGCGGCCATCTTGGATGAGAGAAACGATCATCTGATTTCCCCTGGGCACTTCCTGGATAACAGTAAACCACTTCTGAGTACTTTTAAGCGTTTTTTAAGCTGATAAAATGTGAGCATCCTAATTAAAGTTTATTTTAAGATTGATTCTGGCGGTATTACACTATTGTGTTTCCTATATATTCATATTTATATGAAACAAGCTTGATGTGGATATATGGAGTCTCAAGGCTGTTGGATCCTGATGTTAATATGAAGGCAGACTATACTGGGTAAAGATCAATAGGAGGACTGTCTCCCACCTTCCGTTTGGAAAGATATAAAAAAGCGTCTGTTTTTCTGAATATTGGTAAGGGTATGCATTCCTTACTGCACTTAGAAGTGTCACAGTGCTGGTTGGAATAGAGCACTGAAGAGTGATTCACATTCACAGGGGTTTTTATTGTTTTGGCTTCACAGTTTTTTTCACTTTGTTCACTTTTTCACGGATTATTAATGTGATTGGGTATTCACTTGAATGAAGTCACTATTATTTATTTAGCTATAAAAAAATATAATGCACTATGTGAATATTTTTTTCTTTTTGAGGTACATTATCAGAGGAATTTTTTGAAAGGTTCTTTGAACACGAGAAGAATTTGATTTAAAGTTTGGACTTATAGGGTTTGGACTGCACATAGTTTTTGAGGATTTATTGTATAGCATCTTCTGTTTGTTGATTAAAAAAAATCTAGTTTGCATGGAGCCTAACTGAAATTAGTACCATGGAGCAGCAACGCTTCCTAGATACTTGTCGACCAGTCATTCCTGGTGCCAGGCGGACCCTGCAGTCAGTGAGTGCATTACTTTTTATTGTTGATAGTTATAACTAATAAACATATTGCACCATGACAATGTCCCTGGTCTTCTGTCTGAATACGATTTGTGAGAGTTGGGTGGAACCCAGTCCTTGGGATTCCTTGGTGGTTAAACCAACAATGGAGAGCAGAGTTTACAAGTGGAAAGGAATTGTACACTGGTGCAGATTAACCTTCTTATACTATATAAGGGGTCAGGAATTTTTGATGAGTGAGCACCCCTAAAGGGTCACTCCGAGTAGCACAAGAGTTTGTTGGATCACAGAGAGTGAGGATGGGTGATGTTGATCACATGGCACTTTATGGATTGATTCCAGCACTTTACGTTTAACGTTTTGATTGCACGGTCTTCACTTTTCACAAGGCACATTATAAATATAGTTTGAGTTTACACTCACCGGCCACTTTATTAGGTAAACCTTGCTAGGACTGGGGTTGGACCCCCTTTGCCTTCAAAACGGCCTTCATTCTTCATGGAATAGATTTAACAAGGTGTTGGAAACATTCCTCAGATATTTTGGTCCATTTGACATGATGGCATCACACAATTGCTACAGATTTGTTGGCTGCACATCTGTGAACCATTGATACAAGGCAGGATGGATCCATGCTTTCATGTTGTTTACATCAAGTTCTGACCCTACCATCTGAATGTCACAGCTGTAATCCAAACTCATCAGACCAGGCAATGTTTTTCCAATCTTCTACTGTCCAATTTTGGTGAGCCTGTGCGAATTGTAGCCTCTGTTTTCTGATCTTAACTGACAGGAGTGGCACCTGGTGTGGTCTTCTGCTGCTGTAGCCCATCTGCTTCAAGATTCGACGTATCGTACATTCAGACATAATATTCTGCATACCTTGGCTGTAATGAGTGGTTATTTGAGTTACTGTTACTTTTCTATAATCTTGAACCAGTCTGCCCATTGTCCTCTGACTTCTGATATCAACAATGCATTTTCATCCACACAACTGCTGCTCACTGGATATTTTCTCTTTTTCGGACCATTCTCTGTAATCTCTAGAGATGGTTATGAGTGAAAATCCCAGTAGATCAGCAGTTTTTAAAATACTCAGACCATCACGTCTGGCACCAACAACCATGTCTCGTTCAAAGTCACTTAAATGCCCTTTCTTCCCCATTATGATGCTTGGTTTGAACTTCAGCAAGTCTTTTTCACCAAGTCTAGATGCCTAAATGCACTGAGTTGCTGCCATATGATTGGCTGATTAGCAATTTGTGTTACCAAGCAATTGAACAGGTATAACTAAAAAAGTGACCGGTGAGTGTATATATTTGGTTTGATTTGTACATTTATATTTATTTCATTATTTATATTGAAACACACATTATACTGCAGTTGCACTGTAGGTTTTGATGAACCACCAGTAATGGTGATAGCGCTGTTCTTTGGAAATAATTATTGAAATATCCGAGATACTACATGCTGTCATTTACCTTTAAGACATTTGAATCCTAACTGTTATTACTGCACACTACAAATGAACAGCAAGCTGCTGGTTATTCTAGTTATCCACAGAGCACCTTTACCTAATGAACTCGAACCTCAATAGTCGGGCAATCAGAGGTCCGCTAATGATGGGGTAATATTACAGTTGAATGTAGTAGGCATTTTTTGATCTTCTTGATCTTGATCTTTCATTGATCTTCTTACTAAAAATGAAAAGTTACCTTCTTCATATTAGATGTCTGCATTTTATTAAGTGCCGTGGCTTTCTGGCTCATCCACTTTGATGTGTCTAGAATCAAGTTTTATAATAGCTTGTTTCCATCTTTCAGAGGTCACAGTTTCGAGTGTTGGAGCACCAGGAGAGAATGTCTTCACCACTTCAGTGGCCAGCACTGCCTCCCTCTCTGATCATGTCCTGGTCAGTATGTTATTTTGTAACATTTCTGATGATCACGTCTAGTACACTTTGAGATGTCACAATGTTTCACCTACTTTATACTGTATGTATCATTTGTAACTGCAGGCCGAGAGAGCTTCCCTACAGATTGGAGACAGCCTCAGCACTGAGAAAGCCACTTTGATAGTCGTACATACTGATGGCAGCATTATGGAAACGCAGAACATCAAAGTACCAGCAGCCTCCATGACTCCTGGTGAGACTTGTACACCTCTAACACGTGGTGTACACTACAACATAGTTTCTTTCAAGTTATTAAAGTAGAACTATAGGCAATTTTTAAAAACATTTTGGATACAGCAAAGGACAGTTAATTTTTTGCTATCTGTGTCCCACTGGGGAGATTTGCCTTCACTTCCTGTCCCATAGCCAAACATGAGAGAGGAAATCCCTTCAAATTAAGGGAATCCTTTGGGGATCCCCAGGTCACCAGAAATCGTGTCCCCATTGGAAGATTTCTCCTCTATTAATTTTCTGGGGACAACCCAAAAGTTGGGGTTTCTTTTTCTTTCACTTTCAATGATAATGGTAAACAAATAGGGTGAATCTTCTAAATGAGGACACAAATGGCAATAAAAACTGACAGATATTCTAATCCCTCTCCACTCTGTCCAAAACTAAAACAAAAAACGTTTTGCTTTTAGTTGTACTTTAAAACAAAAAGAGTTTTTTTGTATGGAAATGGCTGAGAATAATTCTCAAAATGGAAACTTGACATGGAAAATGCTGTACATAAAATGGCTCTTGGCACCTCCCTCATTCTGAATGCCCTTTGCTAGGGGGGGCATTCATTCAAGATCAATCCCGAGCTGTGCTGTGTGTGTCCAGTGACTCACACAGTGCAGCTTGGCCGCGCACCCCCCTGTGGCAGGAGCCAAATGTTTCCTGCGGCTGCCTTCATCCGAATGAGCAGAGAGAGAGGAAAGAGGGGGGCACAGTACTGAACTGAGAGAATTAGTTGAATACAGAAGGTTTTTTGCCTTAAAGTATGTGTAAACCATCACCTTATAAAACAACCCATTCAGTGTAAAATATAAATGAAAAGCAAAACATTTGTGTATAAATATAAAATAAAAGTGTATATATACTGTATATAATTTTTTTTCTCCCTTTTTTAAAAGTTATCACAATCTGTCTATTCTCAGCTTCTTAAAAGCTGGGGGAGAAGAAACAGCCATACACTGTGGGGGAGGGGGGTCTGATTATTGGAGGAGAGCACACAGAGTTCCCATCACAGCTAGATACTGATACTATGCTTAGTGTGGTCAGTTTTTAATAGGAAAGCCAAGGGACTGGCAGGAACACCAGAGATTTCACACAAAGGAAGCAAAACAAAGAGAACAGGGTACATTTTTATACAAGTCATGGTACAGCACAGTGGCGGACTGACAACTCATGGGGCCCCTGGGCAATAGGGGATCATGGGGCCCCTGTGTCCTTGTTCAAACTCAAAAAAGCCTATGAAAAAGGTACCAGGGGCATCTCATGGGGCCCCCTACTGACCCCGGGCCCTCGGGCAGTGCCCGAGTTTCCAAATGGTCAGTCTGCCCCTGGTACAGCAGGCACATATCAGGAATATGACATGTTGCTTTACATACTTTTTAATTGCAGAGAATGCATGAAAAAACATTCTGTCTTTACAACCACTTTAGGTTTAGCATCTCAGTTTATTTACACACAGTGTAGTCACCATCCTAATATGAACGTTTATTTAGTAGGGTAGTAAACCATGACCGTATGTGAGATTTAGTAACCCTGAGCGTTGAGTTCGATTGGTTGAAATAGGTTATTGCACTTTGTGTATTGCTCTTTGCCTTACTAAATGAGACCATTAGTTTCTATCTGCTTACCTCATCTTTGCATTGTATGTAGGATCTGAAAGGTCACCAAACTCTCAGTCCCCAGGACCAGAGAAAGACGGCACAAAATTCAACTGGGATCAGTCTGCTTATGATACTGAACTACCTGTGCGGTGTCGTAATATCAGTGGCATCTTGTACAAGAACCGACTTGGATCAGGTAAGCTATGATACAAGGCTTTCTTAAGGTGTTACTAAACCCACAACAGTAAAATCAGTCTGTACGGTATATGCAGTAAAGCATGATTGTTATACTCACTGTGGAACCTAAGGGGTTAATCCTCTGCATTGTGTAAAAAGGCTGTTTGATCCTGTCTTCTCTGCCCCTCCTCTTGTTGAAATAACCACCTGATACAGACTGAACCCATAGTCACATGCACATGGTCAGTTTGGTGTATATTGCTAGAGGGTTTTTTTTGTCTTGGGAGAGTGCATGTGATCAGCACAGGGCCAATCAGCACTGTCCAGACAGAGGTCAGAGGATTTCCTTCCTCCTAGAGAAAACTCCTCCTACAAGCTTTATCTAGTGCTCGCCTGGACACTGATAGATGTCACAAGACTGCTCTAACTGCTGATGAGAAAAGGTATTTAGCAGTTTATATTTACTAAAATAATTGCATTTCCATGTTGTGTGTACTGTGGGAGACCAGATATAGTGAATGCAGGGTCCTGGGTTTAGTAACACTTCAAGGTGTTACTAAACACAGGACCCTGCATTCACTATATCTGGTCTCCCACAGTACACAGGACACGGAAGTGCAATTATTTTAGTAAATATAAACTGCTAAATACCTTTTCTGATCAACCATTAGAGCAGTCTTGTGACATCTATCAGTGTCCAGCAGAGTACATATTAAAGCTTGTAGGAGGAGTTTTTATTCTGTTTTAGGAGGATGTAGAACCTCTGACCTCTGTTTGGACAGTGCTGATTGGCCCTGTGTTGATCACATGCACTCTCCCAAGAAGGGGGGCACTGGGAGAAGGGGAGGATCAGAGAAGTCAGGATCAAACAGTTTTTACACAATGCAGAGGAGTAACCTCTTAGGTTCCACAGTGAGTATAACAAGCATGCTTTACTGCCTATACAGACTGATTTTACTGTTGTGGGTTTAGTAACACTTTAAATCTGAACTCCATGCAGATATAAAAGGCACACGTATATGCTACTCTATAATCATTAGTACATTATATGTATTTTTTTTTCAAATGCAGGCAGTGTATTAGACCTGATATCAGCCTCCTGCAGTCTACTGTGCAGCAGAGTTTAGAGAAGAGGAAGGAAAAGCAGTACAAGGAGCCATTCAGGTGTGATGCTGTACAGCTAGCATGCTGAAAGAAGGAGAGATCAGAGTGACATAGATATGAGCTTATCAGTGTGCTGCTTCTCCTTTAGCCCTGGTTCATACCATTGCGACTTCAGGTGTGATATGCGATTTACAAATCGCAACCTGAAGTCGTATGTAATGTATTTCTATAGCACTGTCTTACTAGGTGTGATTTCAAGTAGTGTGATTGGAAAAATACTTCTTGCATTACTTTTTCACCACTTCAGTGCGATTTAACTCTCACAGACTATAAGGTAAATGGAAATGAAATCGCACCTGTGTCTATATCGGCACCACTTTGAAGCCACACTTTAAATGGGACCAAATTGTACCACTTTGAAATCACATTTGCTGTGAACCAGGGCTTAATGTCCAGTCACAAGGTTAGGGTGAGCAAGGGACCTGTAAGTGAAAGTGTAACTGCAGTAGAGAAATATCAGGCCATCTCCATTTCTGGAGAGGGTTTTGTAAAATAATACAGTTGATAGTTTTGGATTTTTTTTTACTATGACTAAGCTAAATTCTGTTTTATATCTGCCTGGACACAAACTGGATTGACAGTGTGCAAAGTGCTGTAGCTATCAGTAACTGTTAGCTTTCGGTTTACTTTCATGTTTTACTGGAATCTCAGCTAAACAATATATTGCTGATTTTCTGCTATTGGCATTGTACTCTGATAGGAGGTCGTGGGCGCTGTGTGAAGCATGGAGATGGGTGGTACACTCCAACTGAGTTTGAAGCCATGGCAGGCAGAGCCAGCAGCAAAGACTGGAAAAGAAGTATCCGATATGCAGGAAGACCCCTACAGTGCCTTATACAAGTGAGCCCAGAGAACATAGCCAAAATAATCGGGAGGAAAAAATATACATGTTGCTCCAAGCAGCCAATCATTTTCCTTTCATTATCTAGTCTGCACTACAAACAAGCTTCTCAGATCTGATTAATCAAGGAAGGCAATAGAGTTTCTGTTCTTATATGGTGGCTGCCACTGTTGTCTTCCTCTTTTAAAAATGCTAGTTTCTTGGCTGCTATTCTGATCCTGTTTCTTCATTGTTTGAAGTCACTAACCCAGAAAAAGTATGCAAATAAGTCTGACTTTCCTGATCTGAATAATTGTGGGTTTGGTAAATTTAGAAAGTAATGAGGCCATAGCTTCGGCCAGGCAATTAGCATTTTCTAAAAGAATTAATCTGTCATGACAGGTGTGTGTTGATGGTTTTGTAGTGTAGCTGCTGATTCTTGTTCACATACAGGCTTTACACTGTGCTGGATGTCTCAGTGCTGAGCATTAACACTTCTGGGTATAGTGTATAAAGGCCCGTTCACACTCACTCTTCGCAGTAATGCTTGTTATACTGCACATACAGTACCTGCAGTGAAGGTCAGTTCAATGCCGCATGTGCAATTCATTGCAAGTAGATTTACACTTTTACAGTAGTAGACAATGTAGGAAACCCAACTATACATGCTCTGTGTTGTGGGTCAGGTCTGTTTTTCATTTATTAAAGTATATGTAAACCTTCACCTTGTGAAACAACCCTTTCAGCTTAAAATAGAAATGAAAGGCAAAACATTTGTGTATAAAACTATATAAACACCTTTTCGACCTTTTTTTTTTTTTTAAGTGATCCCATACCCTCTGTTCACAGCTGCATAAGGAGCTCAGAGAGCTAGGAGGAGGAGAAACAGCAGGACACTGAACTTCCCAGTGAAAGACTGTGCAGGGGGAGCAAGTCAGGGCGAGTCTGATTATTGGAAAAAAGCAGGTTCAGTTCTCAGCACAGCTAGAAAACTGACCACGCTGTGCTCACTCTCCCAGTGTGGCCAGTTTTTTTAATAGGAAGCAGAGTGATTGTCAGGAACACCAGGGATTCACGCAAAGGAAGCAATACAAAGAGAACAGGATACTTTTTCATAGAAGCACATGGTACAGCAGGCACATATCAGGAATATGAAATGTTTGGTTTACATATTCTTTAGGGGTGATGCTAGCCCTTCCAAAATCCTTGACTCAAGGCATAATGTGAATTGGCCCTAAAAGAATATCCTTCTCAGCAGCAGGTAGAAGAATCTGTTAACTTTCCAAGACTGAGGAATGAACGCACAAAATATCAATGGCTGTGATCATTGCACAGAACACTCAGTAGATATCTTTACACAATGCACCATTGAGTGTTAAACATCGACATCCTATAATAGGCCCAGGCACAATATAATGTGCTCATGTTTGCAAACCCTAATTGCACTAACCAGCATAATCAGTCTAGGACCTCTCCCTCTGCTGTAATATAGGCTGTAAATGGCGTCACCAGTGCTGTAATCTGATTGCCATAAGGATTGTACATTTGAGTATGTTGTAATCCTACTGCTGAACTGTGTCTTTGTATTTGTAGGATGGTCTGCTGACCCCTCATGCTGCATCCTGTACATGTGCAGCCTGCTGTGATGACCTCAGTCTTGTAAGTGGCATTATATTGCATCAGTCATTTTCATGTGTTTAAAGGGCCACATTAATTAAAAACAACACACGCAAATAGGTGTCCATTTTTCTATGTTTAAATATGTAAAATTATTATTTAAAGGGTAAGTTCACCTTGTGAAAAAAAAATGCTCCTGCAGACTCTCAATATAGCTGTCTGCCCAGATCTTGTACAGGCAGGCAGTTACTTAAAGCAGCGTTCCACCCAAAAGTGGAAACTCTGCTTGTTTGTCTCCTCCCCCCCTACCCCCTCCACTGCTATATTTGGCACTTTTTGAGGGGGAGGGGGGAGCGGATACCAGGTACCCGCTCCCACTTCCGGCTCAGTTCGCCACGGTGAAGTGAGCCGGAAGTTCGGCCCCCCTTCTTCCTCCACTTCACAGGTCCCAGAAGACTGCTGGACCAATCAGGATGCGCAGCACAACTCGCGCATGCGCAGTGGGCACCCAGCTGTGAAGCCGCAAGCTGTCACAACCTGATGCCCACAGTTGATGTCGGTGCCAGGGAGAGAAGAAGGGACAGTGCGGGTGAGAACATCTCTGGACTCCAGGACAGGTGAGTGTGTATTTATTAAAGGTCAGGAGCTACAGTTTTTGTAGCTGCTGACTTTTAATAAACACAAAACTGACTGGAACTCTGCTGTAAGAGCAGGAAGATCAATAAACTACAAGCGACACTTGTGTCCAGTGTCCCCAGTGTTTATTGAGAACTACAAGCCGCCAGCTGCAATGGCTGATGGTACTTGTAGGCATTCATTCACAGGAAACTGTGAATGAAGGAAACTGTTGTGTAGACAGAGCCCCACATGGCTATACTGTTTTAAAATTTTGACAACAGGTGCAGGGAAAAGATCCCCCGCCCTGCTGTCACAGTGAGGGAGGATTGGGGGGAGAGGCTGCAGATGCTGGAACATATTATGTGTTCCACCCTAAAACGGGTTAATTATGTAACATGTTCAAAAGATGAACCTATCCTTTAAAATTGCTTTCAAGAGAACCTTCTCTGTTTTGCAGTATTTGTTAAACCTGAAGTTTAATCTGCTTATATATTGTCTTTATTGCCTTTCCTGGTCACCCCCCCTCATCAACATGCTAATTACCTTTTTAATAAAACCTTTCTGTATTCATTACATAACTGGGTCTCTGTGCAAGGCTGCAGATCATGGCTGGTGGGAGGGGCTTTCTAGAAACATCACATCACCCTGCCTCAGTATGTCTTTATGGGTGGATGTCAGTCTGGCAGAGTGGGAGTTGCTAGGCGGACTGCATTTGGCTGAAGAACAGGTAATGCCCACATGTGATGCTGAACATCCATAGTTAACCACTTCCCGACCGTCCTATAGCAAAGTACTACTACAGGATGGCAGGGATGCACAAAATCAAATGTAAATATATGTGATTTTGCATTTCCGAGTAGGAGGTGCACCCGCCATTACTACTGGGCTATATGCGGCTCTTGTCAGGCAACTGGGCACTGGCAAAAAGAGAGCTTCACGGGTATCTCCTATATGACCCTTTCCACTGCCAGGTAGCCACAGCTTTTTTCTAGTGTCCTTATGTGATGGACATCTTCTCTCTGCTAATAGTTTACCTTCTTAATATGGAAGGTTCTCTCTCTCTCTCTCTCTCCCTCTCCCTCTCCCTCTCGATCTCTCTCGAAGAAAGCCATAGCCACTGTGGCCTCTTATGCAGCTTCTGGATCGGTACACCTGTATATAATCCAGTTGTAATGATTAAAAGAGCCGGGGTGATGTTCTGTACTCCAAGAAACCGTTGAATCAAAAATCCTATTATTCTACACCTAAGCAATATTTCAGTTTTTGAGCTGAACAGTTTTTGCAGAAAGTTATCCTGATACCAGATACAGCAATGACGTAACTCTTCTTAGGGAATGGAATCTATTGTAATTAACAGCACTGGGACATATGTACAGTTAGCTAGAGAGAAAAGCCAAAAGCTTCCCCTATCCTGCCTTGCATCTTTGGCAGGTTACCCCATGGCCTTTGGCATTTGTAGCTTTCCCAGTTTATGTACAGCAGTCTATTATGACCTATTTGGAATAAATTATATCAAAAGTAGAACTTTGGCCTCCCATTGAAAAAAATATGTGCTACAGCATTTAAAGTGATTGTAAAGGCTGTTATTTTTTTGTTGTTAAAAAACAAGCATGTTATACTCACCTGCTCTGTGCAATAGTTTTGCACAGAGCAGCCTGGAGCCTCCTCTTGTGGGGTCCCCCACCAGCGCTTTGGGCTGCACCCATACAAAGCGCTTATCTGGGAGCAGATGTAAAGGCTGTGTGTGTAGCACCCTATAGTGTGCTACTTTAATAGTGTAGTGTGTTATAGGCAAAATCATTGTGTGTGACTCATGGTAGTTGTGTGAGTCATGTGATTAAGGTTGGGTTATTGCAGGTGAGCTGGATTACTCAACAGGTTGTGGCTCTAGCGCCTCCTCCTGACTCTGGAGGACCATAGAACCTTCAAGAGGTTAGTAAGCAGACAGTGGTGGAGACCTAATCTGCATATTCATGGTGGGTCTGGCAAATCCCAGGTTTGGAGGCCCTGGTAGAGTGGTAGACTTGCTGATAAATATGGGAGAGTCAGGCTGACAGATGAGTTGGGTGGAAGATGGAGTGCTGAGAAGACTGTCAGTGTCTAGGAGGGATCTCCTAGGTCTGGGGGGGCCGGCCTCCAGGCTGGGCTCGGGCTGGCTCAGGAGGATACATTCAGTGGAGAGGCGCTAATGGGATCAAGGCCTGGAGCAGCAGGGAGCAAAGAGAACAGTGTGAGTACAGCAACACACTCTGGGATCTACAAAGGGAAAGAGTACCACACGTAGCAAGCTTTCTAAGGACAGCACTGGGCTCAATCCTTAATCCTTGTCACGGGAGATCTTCCGAGAAGCTAGCAGGGCTGGTAGTGCTTGCAGGCTATAGAGCTTGGGGCAGTTCTACAGGGGGAGAGAAGACATCTCTGCATGTAGTTAAGAGAATTAAAGTGATTTTTGAGGGGCTGCTAGTTCCTCACGCATAAAGGGCAGCTGCTACTGATGTGCAACAATGGATGGCTTTCAGGATAAGAACAGTCCAAGATCTGCCTTTGTACTTAGGAGGGAAGTGTCCATCTTCTATTGTTTCAAGCCAAACTTGGCATCCCATAATCCCTATTCCCCATCCAATTTGATTTCCCCTAATAAAATAACAAAACCAACCTAATGGACTGGTCGTTGTCTCTGGATGCAAGTTGGTGTCAGAAATACCTGTTGCCTGGCTGTGCGGGGAGAGGCTTAGGGATACCCACAACACAGTGGCCCTCACAAGGGTAGCGCTACATGTGCATCCATTGATACACACAGCGTGGCGTGGCCCCGCCCCTCTCTCTCTGCACACATTTGATTGACAGCCAAGCCTGTGAAAGCGAAGAGAGAGTATAGAAGACTGGCAGATGGGCACAGTGCTGGATTGATACAGACCTCAGGTAAGTATTTGGGGGATGTTGGGGGCACAGCAAATGGCATGAAAACGTTTTTCACCCTAGTACAGAAAATGCATTAAGGTGAAAAAGGTTTTACCTTTAGAACCACTTTAATTGAGAGTGCATCTGCCCTTGCAGTTTACTCTTATGGCTTGTTCACACTTGACTAAATTTTTAACTCTTAAAGAAAGTTCCTATAGCTTTAGTTTGGGCATTAGACAGGCGTTAATGAGCTTTAGTATGGGCGTTAGACTGGTGTTTTACAAGCGTTAAAAACGCTCTCCAAATGCCCTATGCGAGTGTTTGAAGAATGTTATAAGCATTTTTCAAGAGTTAAAACTGCACTACAAATGCCTATAATAAACTGTAATGTTATTAATGTTCCGCAACCACCCTGCAAACGCCTGCCAGTGCATTTGCAGGCCATCACCATAGACTTGAATGGGAGGCATTGGTAGGCTTCAAACTCCTCCAGAGTTGACATGAGGCTTCAATTTTGAAGTGGCACGATGCTAGAGCTTCATGTTTTGATAATGTGAACAGCACTGTGTGCTGTCCATAGTATCATTTGCATAGGTGTTGGAGGAGCATTAAAAACGCCTCTCAAATGCCTGCTTTCAATGCCAGTGTGAAGTAGGCCTAAGTCACCCTGAAAGTCACACAAATATCTGTTGATCTTGCCAGTGAAGTCCACCTAATGCAGCTTCATGTGATGGTGTGGCAACAATGCTGCACTGCTGCTGAGTTCAGAGCAGAGTTTAGGCTTCTGCTGCACTTTAGAAAGGAGAATGGTGCACTTTAGGTTCAAGGTCCATTTTTAACACTGAATTTATTCCACTCCAGTATTGCTAGTTGTTGGGGATGGGAGCTTTTTAATTATGTTCATCATACTGGAATTGTTGTCCATCATTCTGGAGTCATTAGTCTGTGATTTTCAGACTTTTTTTCTCTTTCTGCAATGAAGAGACCAGCTTCTGTTCCAGTCTTCCTTGGTTATTTATTCCCTAGTAACAAGGAATGACTTGTGATCACTGCAGATTTTTTCAGTTAGGACATGGAATACATAAACTTTTTAATGCCCCCTTGGGACTCTGCTTTGCTGATTTGTCAGGTTTTCTATCTCTGCAGTCCCGGAGGACTACAATGCACTTACAGATCTTAGCACCAGAAACCTTTTTCAGGATATGTGCCAATCTTGTCTGTAGTTTCAGATCTCACAGGCGTTTGATGTTGTGCTGATTCTGCCACCCCGGCTTGTCATCCATTGCTCCTTATTATCTATGCAAGTACTTGAAGGAGAAGTCTACTTAAATGTCCTGTGGCACTTCATTTTAATCAGGTGAAATGAAACACTTGATAGCCAGTTGCTGCTATGCCGGAGGATTTTTCCTTTCCTGTCACCCACTGACATTCAAATAGTCCTTGGCATAAAATAATTGCAGAACTCCACAATGCAGTCTGATTTCACTATGAGCTTGTAAAGTATATGTATTTTTAGTGATCGTATATATTGTTTCATTATAGAAGTGTTTATCTTTTTAAAGTATTTTAAAAGGGATGACAAAATTGTTGCTCACATTGTCATGCCAGTTCATCCATATTGTTGTTGTATTAAAACTGATCTCAGATAGAAATATATTTTTACAGTGCCCCCACCCTGCAAAAGTTGCATGCTTGTTATGTCTAGCGGTTGACTAATAGGCTGTAATACTTCCCTTATTTCTCACTCCAGCAGGCTTCTGGCACTCACCTCTTCTCTATTGGTCTTGCATTGTACATGGTGGTGTCAAAGTGCAATTGCCTACTAAAGTGTGTTAGAGAGAGGCTTTGGGGGCCCAGTTGTACATTGTGTAGGAAGCCTGCTGAAGCTTCCTAGGCTCCCTGACTTAACCTTGCAGTGTGTGGAAACCCCACTACAAAGTTGTTGTATTTTTGTGTTTCGGATGAGCTATTAGAGAATAGCCACTAGCGTGAGAAGACACTTAATTTGGCACTCTGCCTTTGGCACTCTGCTTTGTTAGAATGGGGCAGTGCCTGTCTCCAAAGGAATGTTCTGTACCAGGACATACTGTATTTGTGAGGGTGTGGCTGAGCGGCAGATGTAGCCGGATTCTTCCTTCATCTTCTCCGCTGGGGATCCATGCAATTACCCTGCCTGATCGTCTTAAATCCTGCACCAGAGGCTTCTTGCATAGCTGGGATATCACCTAAATGACTACAGTCCACCCTCCGCTATGGCTTGAGGCTTAAAGACGCCCGCTCTTCCTCTGACTCCGGGGGCCAAGATCGTGCCTTACCGCAGCGTTCTACTAAGGAGAAATACACACACAAGCTCTTCTCTCGGGCCTCAGTCAAAGACTCTCCCACTCCTTCCATCGCACCAGAGGATTCGTCTGGTGGCCAATCTGAAGCGGATTACACAGTTCCTTTGGAGGATGCGGCTGGATCCTTGCTTGACTGGGACACAGTGCTGGCAGACATCTTTGCCATGCCCTCTGTACCCTCCGTGGAACTGGAGGAAACGGAGCCTACCCTCTGAGATATCCTGTCTACTGTTACCTCCTGTAATTCCGCCATTACAGCTCTTACCAGGGGCGGAATGACCATTTGGAAACTCGGGCACTGCCCGAGGGCCCAGGGTCAGTAGGGGGCCCCATGAGATGCCCCTGGTACCTTTTTCTTCATAGGCTTTTTTGAGTTTGGGCAAGGACACAGGGGCCCCATGATATTGCCCGGGGTCCCCATGAGTTGTCAGTCCGCCCCTGGCTCTTACTAATGAAATTAGGGGGGTGAAGGCAGAAATTACTTTTATTTGGCAGAACCTGCAGAAGCTGAGGCAGAGAACATCAGCCCTGGAGTGGCATGTCAGCACTATTGATGATGACATAGCGTCATTACAGAGGGATGTTAAACATAATGTACACCTAACTGCCCAAAATGCTGCTTGTCTTGGTGATATGGAAAACAGATTGCGGCGCAATCATGTGTGTGTCATAAGTATACCTGAACATAATGAAGGCAAGAACCCTGTGGCTTTTATTGGGAACTAGATACTCAACACCTGATGGCTACCTGACCCTCTGCATCCCCTGCTTTCCTGTTTATATATCTTCTATGGCTCAGTCTTCTGTGCTAATGCATAACCCAGATGGTGACCTTGTTGAGTTCTTTGTACTTCTGACATAAGTTACTTGCAGCTGTGAAGCTCTATGTCATCTCCTCAAGTTTCCACTGTTCCCCCACAAAAGTCCTATGTGGACAGGTTGTTACATTGTTTCCATGTTTGGGGACCCTTTTGGGTTTTTTTTTTTTCTTGGATCCTTCTCATTATGAGCACACTTCAAGTTTGGGTCATTACACTGAGTCACCTGGATCTACCTACTATGGCCTTGTCTCTGTTTTTTTCCATGATGGAGGCCCCCTGGCACTTTCTCAGCCTTGCTTCTGCGCGCACTCTTCAGGTGGTGCAGGCTTGTTCTGGTAATGGCTGATGTTGTTGCTTTTTACCGTCTCATCTATGGCTTATGCACTTTGCGTCTGTCGGCTTGTAGTTCTTAATGAACTTCCACGGTGCTGTTGAGTACATTGATTCTTCATGTCAGTGTAAAACTGTCTGCCCATACATTGTACAAGCAGAAACATTACACTGACAGTCTGCAGACATACATTGCTAGTGTAATGCTTTCCAGGCTCCTAAAACAAAAATCAGTAAATGCACATTTTTTTTTACTTGCAAAAAAAATTAGCATTTATTATTTTTTGTTAAAAGGTGAGCTTATCCTTTAAATATTAACACAACTTGAATAAAATTTAAAATGGCTATACATTTACCTTGATGGGTAATGATTTTTGATTGCTTGTTATTTGCTGGTCCAAAGTAATAAATATTCATGTTCCTGCAAAAATAAAAACAAAACCTGCGCACTACCCTGCACTCATTCACAAGATACATAAGATGTCCATATTGTACTAATCATCATTATTTTTTTTCATTATTAGAGTGGTCCGATCCGTCTGTTCATTCCTTACAAACGCCGTAAGAAGGAGGTTGAGATGTCTACAGTTTCAGACAAAAAAGAACTAGGAAAGGATATCAGCCTTCTGCCGGCATCAGCCGAAACCACCTGTAAGAGCCAAAGCATTAGAACCATGGGATGCAGAGCAACATTTATTGGAAATGAATTATGATATATGGGGTTTGGTAAATTTAGATAATACATTATTTATATGTTGATTGCCAAACTGAAATTTCTGAGAAAGAGAAGCCTTTGTATATCATGTCTCATGTCTGTTTCAGTAGAGGCTTTTTCTGTGGATATACAGACATTTTGAAAGAAGAAAACAGCAGAGTTCAAAAGTAAACTTCAATGAGAATTATATAGTTTCTTTTTTGTGTTCTTGGATAGTTTGCTGGAACATCATTTTGATGTGATTCTTCCATTTTACGTGCGTATTTCACATTTTCCTGACAGTGGCTGGCCTTATGCCAGACAATGCAGTTTGTATTATTGCTGAAAAGCTGCTGTAAGATAATCAGTTGCATGATAAATCAC